>NW_005843172.1:212282-213096 GCF_000455745.1 Alligator sinensis
GTGCTTGCTCCAGGCAGCAGGCAGGGAAACAGCAGCTGGGCAGGAGCACAGAGCATGGGGCTGGCAGGAACACAGAGCCCGGGGCCCATGCCCAACAAGAGAGTGAGAGTGTGGTGCTTGAGTGGGCAAGATGTGGGTTTATAGGTTGTGAGGGGGCAGCAGGGAAAGCAGCTGGCTCTGCTGTGTAGAGCTTTGCCAGGTGGCATGCAAGTCCCTGGAGCCGCACACAAGCCCCGCATGATAGAAGCAGGCTGGCCTGGCTCAGCTCCTTGCTGTCACATGCATGCTACCGGGCAGCAGCACGGGCCATGAGCACCCTAAGGTCCTACTGCTACCGCCACCAGCAGGGGCTGTATGCTGTGGGGGGGTAGGAGATGTGTGGAAGGCTCCCTGTACCCCCCTACCCTCCATCACACCCCCCATACACACCTACACTCCCAACATACCATAGCCATGCTTCTAAAGTAGGGGTGCTCAACTGGGCCCCAAGGGTCCAGAAATGTGGCTTTGGGGATTAGGAGTAGCATTAATTGTTACTCCTCTGCTGCCAAATTTCTGGAATCATGTGATTCTGTATGCCAAATCAAGCCAGTGCATGGCCAGATCTGCACATAACCACATTAGGCCCGAGAACTGACCCCATGTGGCAACCCTACACAGGATACAGCCCACAGGGCCAGAAGATTGGGTGTCACTGTTCTAAAAGCTTTGTTAAACATATTGGTGCATCAATAAAGAATTTTTGGCCAATACTGACAGCCAATTATTAACCAGCCATATCGACCAATACCAATCTGATAGCCAATATGCAGCC
>NW_005843172.1:213106-222424 GCF_000455745.1 Alligator sinensis
AGGGAATGAGGCAGGGGCAGGTGCTGCCCAGCCAGGGTGTTGAAAGCAACCCCGCCAGGAGCAGGACAGAGCCATGTGCAGCTCATCTGGAGGGCATGGTGGGTAAGGTGCATGTATGTTGCATGTACCCCTGAGGAAGGCATGGGGGGGCATGTGTCCCTTGGATTTGTGTGTGGGGCAAGGGTGGGCTGCCTGCTGCAGGCTCAGGGTCAGGGACTGCACTGGTCTCTTCCCAGTGGAGGGGCTGGGCCGGGGCTGCACTCAGGAGAGGTGGCTACAGGGTGGGCTAGAGACACCCCAAAGTTCCCCGTAGCCACGCCTCCTAGTGCCAAGGATACATGCCCATGCTTCCTCTGCCCCCCACCCCCACACAATCCCCTACGCCCTCAGTTAAGCTGCCCACAGCTCCGTTCTGCTCCCAGTGGGGTCACTTTCACAGCCCTAGGTGGGCAGTGCCTGCCCCTGCCCCACTCCCTCCCTCACTGTGATCTGCCCCCCCACCCCTCCCCCAGCTGGACACTGCTCTCCAAGCTGCCAGGCTGCATGCATGCTGTGGCTGCTCGGATCCAATATGTGACTGATATATCACTGCACCTCTAATTAAAACCAAACTATTTAACAGGTACTTTTAAACACTAAGCTTACAAGCATGCAGCAAATGAAGGCACAACTGTAGCAGACAACAGACAGGCCTGCCCTGTCTAATCCAGGTAGTGCAAACAACAATACCAGGAGTGAAGATGGAGTGGCAAGGACTTCAAGGGAACCCAAGTACATACTCAGGCTCCCAACTGGCTTGTACAGCTCATAATGAAGTGTTATCACTGAATTTCCTTTACTTCCGTGAATTTCAACTGATGAAAAACATGCCTTGCAAGAGCCACAGAGAAAAAAAAGACAAAGAACCCTGTACTCTCCCTAATTGCTAGAAATAATCTTAGAAATACAGCTATTCCTCACTTGACATCCTAGTTACGTTCTTAAAAAATTTGACTTCAAGCAAAATGACGTTAAGCGAATCCAATTACGTCACCGTAGTTACCTACTAGCAGGCGGCAGCCAAACAATGTTTTAACTGAACACTGTGAGATTTTAAACAAGTATGTTCTCTAATAAAGCAGCAACGCAATAATGAAACAACGTTAACCGGGACGACCTTAAGTGAGGAGAACCTGTAATGCAAGTCTCCCGGGACTTCTCCACATACAAATGCAGCAACTTCCCTTTTACCCTTCAAACTACTTTTGTTGCTACCTTCATGGTGAGGCAAACAAAACTGTAGACTAAACAGAATGACAAGCAGACAGGTAGCAATGCAGGGTTTATAAGTCTTTTATTATTTAACTACCTAGAACAGCAAGTGCGAAAGAATACAGGCTATATTTTGGCAGCAAAAGTTAGACTGTACTGTAGGCTGCCCACACAAATGCTGGAAAAATGGCCATATGGGCCACCTTTTTTGGAGGAGGGAGTTTGCATTGGTTTCCAGTAAAAGAAAGTAAACATTTTGAACTTTCTCTTATTGAAGCCAACTATTGCCCTTTCACTCCACAATGACAGCCTCATTGTTCTCTTACTTTGCTGCTTTTACTTTCTGCCTTTCCCCAAAAAACCTTATTCCCATTACACCGGTCTCTTACACTCTGTTTTCCAGGATAGGTTTTTTAAAAGTTTTTTTTTTTTTTTTTTTAATCATCATCATCAAATAAAACCTTTTCATCAAGATACCACCATCACTCTTTACTTAATCTTACAGGTTTTCCCATGCTTTTAGTCAAACTTTTGCCTCAGATTGTGACCTTTTGGGAGTAATGTATAGTGTCTTTATTTGGCAACACACAACACAAGCACACCTTTGGTGCCGAAACAAACTACTAACAAATCTGAAGTTAACAAACACACAGCATCAACATTAGCATCCCAGATACTACATCAATCCTTGACTAAATGAAGCAACGTTAATAATATGGAAACCACTGGAGGATGGATGTAGAACTGGTTGGGCACTTAGCAAAAAGTAAGAGAGCAGATGAAAAAATGTTTTGTTTTCAAGAAAGAAAAATAATTAATAAAAAGTAAGAAAAAAAATCCAGTGAAAGTAAGCTACTGTGCATCTTAACTGAACTTAAACTACTAGCATATCAAATGAATTCCAACTACAAGATGCATTTTCCCCAGTGGTCTTAGGCTTCAAGCTACATTTGGAAAAGTGTTTATATGCATGCAGTTCCTCTGCTTATCTTCTCCACAGAGCCAGAGTGTATTTTAGGCTTTCTAGGCATCAAACCAAAGCTACATTAACATTTTTTATTTTTTTTTTTAAGTACTGAAAGAGGCACTGGGATGCTACTTTATATCTGTTAAGCAACCAGTTCTCACAACACACATGTAGGGAAGGGTATACATATGTTGCATACAGCTAACTAATGCATGTAACCTGCTTTATAGGAAAACAGAGCTTATTTAAGCATACTGTAAACTGCAAGTGAAGATTCATACAGATAATGCTCACCAGTTTTACCAGGAGTCTGGATGAAAACTTTTCTCACCTCACACACTGAACGTGAAACATTGCATCTACTTCTATTTCTACTATAGCTAAGTCAATTGGGTTACTCACTCCTGCAACTAGGTAGACTATCTATCTGAATTGGGGTCAATCTCAGAATAACCTCAAAAAAAGCATGATGATGAGAATGCATATATTCTATGGACTTGTCTGAAGGTAAAAGATGTTTAGAGGCCATCCAAATATCCAGTATGTGACTGACCATATATGGTCAAGATTTACATAAAACATGTGTTTAACATTGAGAGTCTACAAACACAATTTTCAAGAACCCCTGCATGATTTAGGACAGGGGTTTGCAAAATCCAGCTCACGGGCTATATCCAGCCCACCAGTTGATCTCATCTGACCCGCTGGCCACTACTGAGGCCGGGCTGGGCCCTGCAATGCATGAACTCCTCTTCAGCTCTGAGTATTTGCTCATTCTTACCCAATTCTTTCCTCATCTGTGATGGCTTCTTAGTTCTTTATTTTCAACGGCTCTCATGTGAATTTCAATTGCACTTTCCTATTACAACTACTCCTAATCCATCTCCCTTCAGATCGCTAACATTGCTCTTAAGCTTTTACAGTAGTTCAGTTCAGCAATGAAAGTGAAAACAATTGCTCTTTATTTCTTGGTTAGTGCCTCTGGCATCCCTGAGTTTTATCTATTGCACCCTTCATAGAGAGCAGCATTCAGGGCTCCAGTGCCCATCTGAGAAGCTGCTTGTGTACCACAGTTCTAAGAGATAGCTCAAAACTAGGCCCTCTGTCTCCAATACTCAATCACTTTGTGTAATTCAGAGAGGGTAAGAAATATGTGCATCATGGCTTTTTCAAGCCCTACAGTCTAATGCAGGGGTTTTCAATCTTTTTGGATCAAAGTACCCCTGGCAGCCGGACACAGAGCAGCGTACCCCCGGCAGCCGGACACTGAGGTGGGGGGTGGCGTCCGGCCAGACGCAGTGTGGGGGGGAGGGGGAAGCAGAGGGAAGGCGCACGGCCGACTGCAGAGTGGCAGCAGCCCCACCACATGCAAGCTTCCCCCACTCCCCATGTCTGGCTGCATGGGCAGCGCCTGCACATGATGTTGAGTAGCAGCGCTCTCTCCCCACCCACCCACGCATACCCCATAGAGCCTTCTCGCGTACCCCCAGCTGACAACCCCTGGTCTAATGAGTTCAATGTTTAGTTGAAAAGACAGTTTTGTTATTAACATACAGACCATGGTTAGTAAAATTAAGTTTTTCCACCTTGGGCCAAGAGAGGAAAGGGTAAGAACTTCTTGGGGTATTTCAGGGTGGGGAACAGGCACACTGAAGCTTTTGAAAACATTGGTTACAACCTCTCTCAAGCTGCACCCGCCACCATCTTACAAGCTAAGCTGGCATTTTATATCCATCGCAGAAACTGGGTTGTTCCTAGCACTCCATCAGTGGTCAGGAGCACAATAAGCAGAGGAGCTACAGTAAGCTCATGTTTATCACAGCTTAAAAGTTCAAAATGCCATTGAAACCATGAAGTACTGCCTGGTTCTCAGAGGGCGCATGATCTGGACAATCTGTAAGTTCCTTGAAAATTGCACTCTCCCTTGGAAAATGCTAACTTTTCAAACGTGTTCATGAGCTTGAAAAAGGACATTATCTCTTTGGAGAGACTCCACTACTGCCTCCAGTCCAAAACAAAAACCCAGCCAAGTGGAATGCAACCAGACTCGCAGAAGGGAAAACACAGAACAAGACAGGCAAGTTAGTGTCCATGCTGACCTACATTGCTCTAATAGAAAATTATGGATGGAAAAAGAATGAAGGAGGCCTGTATACTTATTTACCTGAAGCAATACCCCTTCTGTGCTCCTTCAACAGTACTATGATTCAATCTCATTGGTTTCAACTGAGTGCAGTCTTGTATTACACTCAGCTGGAAGTAAAGGTCAGGAGCGGACAGTGAACCACAGCAGACTGGAAATAAAGATGTGTCCAACATGGATGGTTTAGACCCAAACTGTCCAGAGTCTCATGGAAAACTATGGAAATTAGCCTTTGAAACAGGCTCTAACCAAATCTGGACTTGAACAAGTCTTCAGGTGTTTCCTGAATCATGTTAGGTGTATAAAACCAGACTTGGGGGAAAAAAAAAATATCAGCTTCTGAGATTCTTGATATTTCTGGCTAATACTGCTTCATCTGCAAGCAGTTGTCTTTTCTAGGCATTTAACCACAGAAGACAACCATATACAGTAAAAGCTGCGCTATCTGGCATCTTACAAGCCGGCATGCTCTACTAACCAGCATGCCAGCTTGTAAGATAAAGTGAAACCGGAAGTGCCCGCCGTAGCACTTCCGGTTTTTCCAAGCCCCGACAGCCTGGGGGCAAAGCAGCCTGCGCTGCCGAGCCCCCACGGCCCAGAGGCAAAGCAGCCTACACAGGGCTGTGTGGGGCCTGCCTCCCTGTCCCGCGGGTCCCACAGAGCCTGCAGGAGGGGCAGCAATGCAACAGGGGATGTCACATAACAGAGCTTTTATTGTACATTATGGCAGTGTATTACACAGCCCTGTACTTTCAGGGTCTGAAACATTTTTAACTACCCCCATCTTTAAGGGGCTGACCCAAAAACAGGGGTGGGCAAAATATGGTCCGTGGGCTGGATTTAGCTGCCAGGCTATTTTGTCTGGCCTGCAGGGTCCCTAAAAAGTTTAGAAAATTAACAGTCATCTGCTTCTGGCTGCCTGTCAAAGATGACAGAGCCAGGGGCAGTAGGGCTGTACAAAGCTTTGAGTGCTGATTTGATTCAGAGAAGATTCAGTCCGATTTGGTAGCCAAATCTCCGAATCTGAATCGAATCGTGGATCAATTAAAAGGTCCAAATCGATTCAGAAAAGATTCGGACAGCTTCAGTGATTCGGGAGTCCCCGTCCGCTACAGCAGGGAGCTAGACCCAGACTCCAAGCTGGTATGTAGGGGCTGGGGAAGGGGAGGGGACCATGGAGGGACTCCTGTCAGGCCCCGTCCCCTGACTGCTCCCCCAGCCCCCCTGCCCACTGCCCCAGCCCCTGCCACAGCTATGCTGCCTGACCCCAGCTCCCAGTGTTTAAAAAAAAAAAGCCCCCACTCACTGGGTGCTGCCAGGTGTCAGGGCAATCCCCACTGCCCCCCATTGTCTCACACTGCACGGAGGGGCTCTGCCACGAGCCCCCTGACCTCTGCCCATTCTCCCAGCCCTGCCACGGCTGCCCCGCCCACACCAGCTCTGGCCCTTTAAGAAAAGAAAAAACAAACAAACAAACAAACCTGCCAGGCTCACCAGCTCCTGCAGCGGCCATGGGGCTTCGGGGAGCTCATGGAAGAACCCTCCACATGGCATGGGGCAGTGGGGATTGCCCCCCACCAGGAAGGAACCGGTGAGTCCAGGATTTGTTTGGGTTTTTTTACTTAAAGGGCCGGAGCTGGGCCAGGCGTGGCAGCCATGGGGGGACTGGGAGAGTGGGCTGGGGATGGGGCCTGTGTGATTCAGAGATTCGGCTGATTCAGCAGCAGCTGAATCTCTGAATCAGATTCGGCTGAATCGATTCGGGGCAGTGATTCAAATCACTTAACTGAATCACAGTCCCCCAAAACAACCACATCCAAATCTGAAATGAATACTAACTGCTTCGCACGGGCCTAAGGGGCTGGACCCAGCGGAAACTGGCAGCAGGACCCAGCACCCCAGCAGCAAGGCCCACCCCGCTCTGGGCACCACCAGCACTGGCCCTGGGACACTGATGCAGGCCCGGCACTTTCACCAAGCTGTTGCTGTACTTCCGCATGCCCACCCACTGCCACTCCCTCCTGCTTGTAGCTGCCATTTCCCTGCCCACTGTCGGCCACTCCAACACCACATAGCTCCCAGCTGCATCACTGAACTGTGGGAGCATGGGGCCCGCGCCAGTACACCAGGGTCAGAAGCAGTGGTGGGGGTGTGTTCAGGGACGGAGGGACAGTGCGCGCACACATACATACAGGGAGGGACAGAGAGAGTGTATGTACATGTGGGTGTTCATAGAGTAAGTCCAACATACTCACCATACACATGCACCCACACCCCCCTTGCACTACCAAACCATTCATATCAGAATTTGGTAATTTCACACTAAGCTCTCACGACAGATATATATATATTTTTATCTGATCTAGATGCTCTCGAAATCCCCAAGTAAGAGATGACTTGCAAAAACATTCAATACTCTAAAAGCTTTTCCTGTTGGGTGCATTCCTCAAAGGAGACAAACACAAGCCTTCTCCTTGCTGAAAAAGGCCAGAGAATTCAGTTTTATAATGAAAAGCAACCAAAAGATACAGCTGTACTTCTTTAGGGACATAATACATACTTATCCTATTTACTATGGGCACAATGGGTGTGAAAGGGAAGCAATTCTGAATCATGTTTTAAAACTATTTGAATCCACCTGCTGCAAGACTCCTTAGATGCTAGATTTATTTCCCTAATGAGTATACTGCAGGCCTTAAACTCAAGGAAAAACTTTCTTGTGATGGTGTGAAATGGACTCTCTCACATCCAGCAGAGGAAACTTCAAGTCTAGGACAAAAGTCAAATGTCTAAACTTGAAGACATACAAAAACTAGAACTCTTGGTTCCAAAATGATACGTTTTATTAAATCAACTGGGAAATCACAAGAAAATTGTCCTTTTCTGCAAGCTTTTGGAAACAAAGTCCCTTCGTCAGGCTCTGGGAAATTATAGATGGTACAAGGTGGTAAAAAGTCCATAGGTAGGAAATGAACTTCATTTTGTACAGAGGGAGCTGAAGATGGACGGCTGTCCCTCTGGGTCCATGAGAGTGTCTTTGTGAGCGGTTATAAGCATTTATTGCTTAAAGCTAAAAATAAATATAAAAAGCAAATCATCAATTATCACCAGTCCTTAAACCATCTGCTTATCTGTTATCTTATTACATCTTCACCCTCCTACTCAAAAAGGTGGAAAAAAATTCTACTACAGATTACCTGAGCCTCCGCAACTTTGAACAGATGCCTCGCAGAGTAATCCTGGAATGATTCCAGAGGGAATCTTGAAGTATCATTTGCCCCTTCATGAATGATGAGTGGATTCGACAAAATCCTGTAAGGAATGTGAAAATCTTCACAAGGAGTAAAGGACAGAGTCCCAAGTCACAAATACTTACCTCTTCCTAGTGTTGACATTAATTCTGGCCTCTCTAATCTGCCTTCTGTCTGCAAAGTCAGACTTTGCCGTCTATTGTTGGCCTAGTTGCTCTTCTCTTCTTCCATTAGACACTATCTTCTGTTCCTCCTCCTTTCTTTTTTTTGTTATCCAGTACAGACAACCTATTTCTGTTCTACTAACCAGTCTCTTCCTCTGCTTTGTCATCATAGGTAATTCCTTCATCTGAGATCTGAGGGCCTGCTCTCTGGATTTTTTGCTTAACAGGTGTCTACAAATCCTCAATTGCACATGCAGCCTCATCTTTCTACTTCATATCCTTAAAAATACTGTCTTAAATCCAGCATCATCTTCAGCTGCGTCTCCAGACTATAGATCTTCTCTTGCATTAACTTCATTAGGCAGTGCTTCACAAACCCATAGGTTCTTACAGAAGCCTCCTCAAAGGTAATTGTACATCCCGCATCTTCTGCATCCTGCCATCTTCTTTATCTATGCTACTCTTTGGGTCCCTCTATTAAAGTAAAGTAACAATTGCTTGAGTTTTTTTTCTTTGCCAAAAACCACCACACCAAATTCCACGGTTTGGTGTCCCGTTTCCTCAGCTCCCAGGGATCACAAGCTGCTTGGCTTTTAAAACCTTTTGCTTTAGTCAGTCCAACTGACTTAGGCTTAGCTGTGATCAGACTCCCAAGCAGCACAACTGATGACATCAATAATAAACCACACCACACAGAGACCACAAACTCTCCATTGCTACCCCAGAGTTATCATACAGAATTGAGAGAAAACCAGATTACAGAAGCAGCCGAAGGAATAGAAGTGCACCTACTCTTATCCTGGACAAGTCACTGGTAACTCTTAAATGTACTCCTTTCTAAGAAAGCTAATTTAATAGAATCCCTGATCAGCCTAATTCAGGGGTGGGCAATTATTTCGGGCAGAGGGCCGCTTACCCAGTTTTGGCAGGCTGTCAATGGCCGCATGGGTAGCCCCGCCCCTTGACAGGTGCCCCACCCCCTGGTCACCATCTTGGGACCAATGTCCCAGGGCCAGGACCGGTGGGGCCCAAAGCAGGGCACAGGCCGGCAGGGGTCTGTGGAGCCAGGCTGGGCTGCACCAGCAGGGAGAGCGGGGAGCTGGCCTGGCTCCATAGAGCCCCTGCACTCCAGCCACCCTGCTCTAGGCCCCGCCAGCACTGACCCCGGGACACCGGTGTGGGCCCTGTGCTCCCACTGGCTCCCACACCTGCTCGCTCCCAGTGCCCCCCCAGCCCCGCAGTACAGGCGGGGGGGCAGCGCATAGCCCTGACCCCACACTCGCCGGCAGGGAAGGAGCTGGTGCTGAGCATGGGGAAAAGCAGCCCCTCACCTGCCCCATGGCCAGCGCTCCCTGCTGCAGGCGCTCGCAGCCCACTCGGGGCTGTCTGGGGCAGGCACAGGCAGCCCCATGCAGGCTGCAGGTGGCTACAGCACAGGGCACCAGCCATGGGGTGAGTGAGGGGCCGCTTTTCCTGCACTCAGCACCAGCTTGCAACCCACCCAGGTGCCAGCCTGGGCCCTGCCAGCTTCAAGCTCAACTG
>NW_005843172.1:222448-235082 GCF_000455745.1 Alligator sinensis
TGTTGGCTGCTCCTGCTGCCTGCCTGGAGCTCACGTGCTGGGCAGCCCACAGGCAGAGGTGGCAAGCACTGCCTGGCACAGCCAGCAGGTGGGCTGCTGCTGCTGTCGCCACAAGCAGCCTGGACAGGTGAGCCCAGAGTGGGGCTGAGTTACAGGGTGGTACTGAGAAGTGGGGAGGGGTTACAAGGTGGTACTGAGTGTGGCGGAGGGGAAAGTGGCCCATCGCCTGCCCTGTGGCCAGCGCCCTGCGCTGGAGCCGCTCACAGCCTGCCTGGGGCTGTCTGTGCCTGCTCTGGACAGCCCCGTGCGGGCTGTGAGTTACTGCAGCAGGGAGCGCCAGCAAGGGACCGCTTTCCTCTGCACCAGGAAGGAGGCTGGGGGGGAAAGCTGAGCACATGATGGGGAAAAGTGGCCCCTCGCCCACCCCATAGCCAGCACTCCCTGCTGCAGCTGCTCGCAGCCCACAAGGGGGCGTCCGGAAAAGGAACAGGCAGCCCCAGGTGGGCTGCGAGCAGCTGCAGCATGGGGCACTCGGCAGGCGAGGGGCCGCTTCTTCCCCCCCACCATGCTCTGCTTTTCCCTGGGCTCCTTCCCTGCCCAGGGTCCCCTCTCCTCCCCCCTCACCTGCAGTTCCGGCATATTTGACAGGAACCAAGGGCAGATAAATATTAATTTTCTAAATATTTTAGGGGCCCTGCGGGCCAGACAGAATGGCCTCACGGGCCAGATCTGGCCCACAGGCCATATTTTGCCTAACTCTGGTCTAAGTAATAATATCTTAACGCAACAAGCAACTTGCCATTAGTGTACTGGCTTCTAGCATGCTTATATTATCATTAGCTGACAATACAAATGATTCCATTCTGGAAAAATCCCATTCAGCAGCAACTTTCCTGAAACACGTAGCGCTCTCAATCTGAAAAGCTAAGTTCTGTTTTTTCAGAGTGCTTTATTTCTGTATTAGATCTCTTAATTACAGCACTAATAGAAGCTACATTAAAAGGAACATGAAAGTTGCAAAGTCAAGAAATGCAAAATTAAACAGCTTTAATTCAGCCTCCTATGCATAAGCATTATAACACAGCTCTTAATTACATTATCTCGTATCTCTTTCCACAGGACCTCAACCTGATTTACTGCAACAGGGTGGACCTGCTCTGGGAAACAGTCAAGAGTTATATAGTCCAGGAAATTCCTTCCCTTTCTGTCAAAGAAGTTGGAAGATGTGTCAAAAAGAAGCAATGGGCTGTGGAACAGAAAGGACCATCTCATGGTTAAGACAGCTGAAAGCTGACATGGAGAAGTGGATTCTCTGCCTGCCAGTATCACGTCGTTCCAGTTTTAAACTACCATGTCATTTATATTTAACACTTCTCTATGTGCCGCTACTTTTGGTTCCTCTTTTCCCGGGTAACAAACTTGAGACCCTGAGCCCAATTTGCAGAAGTGCAGAGCACTCACAACTGCTCTTGAAGTCAATGTCCTGAGCTTATGAAGTACTGTCCGATGCCAAACACTCTGAAAGCATCACGTTCTTCCAGCCAACTCATATTGGAAAACCCAAAGTTAGTGAACAGATTTCACCTTATTCTTTCTGTGCTTCAGTTTCCCATGTCAGAAAAAAGAGAGAGCACATTCCGATGTGGCAGTGGAATTGCACTAATTTATCCCAAATGAAGATCTAGCCCTATTCTTCACTCCATACTTCATGAGTACTAAAGCGATTCTGGTATGATTTTTTTTGTCCAATCTAAGAAAAGTTATCCCTTTGTATCTACATAGGAGACAGCTTGATTAGGTGCTATGAAAGCTTATATGTTTCTGACCTGCCTAATGTGTCTCCAGTTAAGGTAGGGAAAAATTAAGGCAGTGACCAAGGAAAAGCAATTAAATTCCTTGTTTACATGTTGCCATTATTAGGATTAGGCAACCAAAATAATGCTAGTAAAAACTCCTGAGAAAAAGTTAAAAGGAAGATGGATGTAGAAAACAAGCTAGAAAGCTTTACTCAAAAAAAATGTTTTCTAGATGCTAAGAACTCAGCACAAGTCACTCTCCAAGAAGTCACCACCATTGTGTGTACACAGGGCATGTCTACACATGCATTACTGTCTTTGCTACTGCTCATTAAGTTTAGCATTTCTAAGATGAGGCCCTATATAAATGAACAAAGCTGGCGTTACTGCGCAATAGCAAAGGTGCATAGTCTTTTTATGACACTTTATACACAGTAGAATATGCACTAATGCACAGTAGGATTAGTCTACTGTGCATTAAGCATCTCATATAGACATAACAATACACCATTAAGACCTCATAAAGGCATATTTCAAAAGAAGCTGAATTGCAAGAGCATTCTCTGAGGAGGAAACTTCAGTCTTCACTGACAGAGTTGTTCATGGTATCTTTAGGTTCAATGAGTAACACAAGACAAGTCCCACCTCTCTGCTATATAATTATTTCAATAACTGCAAAAAGTCACAGATATAAAAAGATCAAGGGGAAAAATGAAAAACCTACACTGATATTTTCTAGGTTCATTCTCTTTACAGATTTCCAACTTAAGTACATAGTGCTTTAAAAATTATATACCAACCTTCTTCTACTTGATGTCCACAAAGTTAAGCTCTAACTGCTCCCAATCCTCTTTCACAGCACTGAATCCAAGTAATTGTATTATTTCCATTTTTAAAAAATGACAATTCTATCAAAAATATAAGAAAGTGCTGCAGGACAAGTATCCATTTTTTTCCTCCTTGAATCTTTTGTACTTCACTAGCTGTGGCATTGATTTCTACACAGTTGGATGGGTAAAAAACTGGCTGATGGAGTGCACCCAGAGAGTAGTGGTGGATGGGTTGTACTCAACCTGGCGAGATATGAGCAATGGGGTACCCCAGGGCTCGGTCCTTAGACCCGCACTGTTTAACATCTTCATTGGTGACTTGAACAAGGGGGTGGAAAGCACACTGTCCAAGTTTGCTGATGATGTGGGGCGAGGTGGACACACTTGAAGGGAGAGAGAGGCTGCAAATAGATTTAGACAGACTACAAAAGTGGGCAGACGAGAATAGGATGGGGTTCAACATATATAAATGCAGGGTGCTGCACCTTGGGAGAAGGAATCCATAGCATACATACAGGCTGGGGAGTTCCCTTCTTGAAAGCACATAGGCAGAAAGGGATCTTGGAGTCATTACTGACTCCAAGATGAACATGAGCCCCCAATGCCAGATCCCAGCCAGCAAGGCCAGCCATACCTTGTCATGCATCCAAAGGTGTATCTCAAGCCGGTCCAGAGAGGTGATACTCCCACTCTATGCAATTTTGGTCAGAACACAGTTGGAGTGGTGCATCCAGTACTGGGCGCCGCACTTCAAAAGGGATGTGGCCAGCCTGGAGAGGGTTCAGAGGAGGGCCACCTGCTTGGTGAGAGGGCAGCAGGACAGGCCCTACGAGGAGAGACTGAGGGACCTGAACCTGTTCAGCCTCAGCAAGAGGAGGCTGAGGGGGGACCTGGTGGCTGCCTACAAACTCATCAAGGGAGATCAACAGCAAATAGGTAGAGCCCTTTTCTCCCCAGCACCACCTGGGGCGACGAGGAACAATGGTACTAAGCTGATGGAGAATAGGTTTAGGTTAGAGATCAGAAGGCACTATTTTACAGTTAGGGTGGCCAAAATCTGGAACCAACTTCCCAGGGAAGTGGTCCTCGCCCCTACCTTGGGCAAATTCAAGAGGAGGTTGGACGATCACCTGTCTGGGGTCTTGTGAACCCAGCATTCATTCCTGCCTGTGGCAGGGGGTCAGGCTAGATGATCTGTTCAGGTCCTTCCTGACCCTAGCTACAATGAAACTATAAGCTCTGAATAAAATACAAGTCAGTTGTTATTATAGCAATCCTTCCTACTTCAAAATTGCTCAATGCAAGCTTTGTTTCCCCAGATTACAACTCCCTCCACCAATTTAAGAATGGCCATTAGTCGCCATCACCTTGGGAAATGATTTGTCAGTTCATCTTCCTGGCCTTTAGCATCAGAACTTTGTGTTTTGGCAGCATATTTGAGTTCTAAGAATGCTCATCTAGGAGAGGCTCATCAACTGCAATTGCTTTGCACTATATCAAGAGATACAGTGTAAAAAGATGCAGTTACACTGCTAAATAGAATTAGATAGGGAGATCAGTCTCACTTTATTTGTAATTTATAAATTAGAATTTAACAGGCCTCCATTTTAGGGAAGTTATAGCTACTCAAAGACTTACCATGCTGCTCCTAATTTTACTAACAGGGCAACTGGAGATGCTCTGGGAACAATTTGTAGTGCCCTGTACTGATTTAAGAAGCACAACTAAAAGCGTAAGAAAGGTGTCTTTTGCTGCTGCAGAACAGCATCCTGTATGAGAAAAAAATAGCAGCAATGAGGCTGAAGAAAGAACATGCAATTGGTTTGGTTGACTTGCTATTTTCTCATACTATAAGCAAAATGTTAATGTGCAAGCAACCCCCAACCCAGGCTCTTACCCAGCCATCATGTTCCCAACCTCTCAGGCTGCATTAGCATCAAGTCTCCAGGCTCCCAGCTCTGTCCCCCAGCTGCCATTTCCTACCGTTCCTCCAGGGGGCACGGCTGTGCAGAAGTGCAGGGAACTGAGGAAGAGTGCAGGGCCAAGGCAGAGAACAGGGATGCTCACTGATCACCCCCACAAAAGGAGGGGGGGGAGAGGCTGTGAACACACACACACACACACACACACAGTGATGGTGGGGGGGAAAGGGAGGCACAGTGCAGTGGTAGGGGGATGCCCATGCAGGTGTGGGTGCTGAGGTAGGTAGAAGGGAGTGTCTTGCAGCCCACACAGAGTAGCCCCCACCGGGGCCCCAGGGGCTTAGAAGCTGGACACTCTTGCTACAAGCCAATACCCATTAGCTAAACTCCTAAAATCCACCTGACAATTTTCATGAAATTCAGATCCTTTCACTGTCCGTTTGAATCCTTCATAAGCAACAGGAAGCAACAGAATGCATTAGTCAGGGCACTGTGCTGCACTAATTAAACCAGACAGAGCAGCACATGGATGCTACTGTACTGCTTCCTATTTGGAGCTAGATCAGAGATTTCTACACAGCATGGCACTGCTGTGTAGACGTATCCTTAGTCTCTGAGTATCCATATCCTTTTCAAAAGTTTGTTTCAAAAGTGTCAAAACATTACTAATTCCTGGGACTTTTATTGAGTTCTCTTTTGGCATTATGGGACTTTTACTTAGTCCAAAAATCCTAGGGAAGGACTGAAGGTCTCCCTAGAGTCCTTGCTTCATGTAGGTATGCAGGGAATGATGAGAGAGGTATTTGAAAGACTACAACAGTGTATCAACATATTGCACCACTGGGAACCACAATCAGGTCAACTGCTAATTTCCCCATTCTCCAGTAGAGACTAAGTTCTTAGTCATCTCCCCTCCTCCCACATACCTGAGACAGCAGGCACTATAGCCTGGGACCCACGCTGAATAGAGTGCAATCCTGCAGCAGTCATGCTGCACATGGTGGCCAACCTGCGCCCATTCCGAGATGCACACCACACTGGGTGCCCACTCCAGCTAGTCCAGGACCTGTGCTGCATGCAGCAAGTGCCACAACTGCTTGCAGTGCAGGTCCCAGACTAGCTGGAGCTAAGCACTGCATATGGCATAGTACCAGAGCTGCTGGGACATGGCACCACATGCAGCATGGCTGCCACTCTGGCCAGACTGTTCTGGTTGCTCCAGGAGCCACACTACATACAAACCAGCTGAAGCTGCAGCCAGATCAGATATGCTGGGGAAAGGAAGTGGAGGGGATCCATAGGCCTCACCTGACCTGCAGACTACTGTACTACCACTCCACTTATCTGGTCCGTGGGGCCAAATGAGTTTGACACCCCTGCTGATATTTATGAGCATTTATCTACAAAGGAGAGACAGATAAAGTATGAAAAAACAGCAACAAATTATACATACTGTGCTGTTATATACAAGGAAATATACTACTTGTAACTACTGGAAGTATAAAACTCTCTTAACAGAAGTTCATCTTGAGCAAATATCATCCCCTCTCATCATTGTCAAAATTATGAAAATTGTGACTAGCAACACACACAGGAGAGGAAAAAAATCTCTCAGCAGTAAGTGTAATTCTTCAGTGTAGAAACAAAACTTCATATGGTTTGATTAATACCCCCTTCCCCCAGTACTCACAGGGCAGGAGGGAAAGAAAAAAAAAAAAAAAAAAAACCACCACAAAAATCAAACCTTTTCCTCAGGATACTAAGTTGGAAGAGAACAGATTCCTCTATTATCTCCACATACATAATGAAGTACATGGTCTGAAAAAAATATTCATAAGTGACTAAAGCAGCTCAGGACCAAGTCTGTTGCTATATCCCAGGAATTTGGTGGTGGTGTCTTTACACCTACCCATTCCAAGCATCAGTTTTAGTAAAAAGCATTCTAGTACAGTTTGTAGTTACAACTAACAAGAAAGACCTGAAATATTTATATTTGTAATAAGCTTCATCTTACTTGTCCTTGTGAGTGGGAGTCCTCCCTCCTCTGGCCCCCCCACAACCATCCCCAAAGCTACAGCACTCCCTGATTCAGTGTCCCAGCCCCTACCACATCTTACACCAGCTCCCGCCCTGCAGTGCCAAGCAGGCACTGGCCTCAGCTATGGACACTGTTGGCAAGCTCCCAGTGGGGATGGGGGCAACTGCCCAGGACTGCATCTGATGCACTGATTCAGCAGCAGCTGTGGACCCAGGCAGACATCCCAATCCCTACCTGAACTTGCTATGTCCACAGCTCATGACGGCACCTACCAGCACTGCTTCCAGCACACAGGGTAGGAACTGGCGTAAGCTGCAGAAGGGAACAGGACATGCCCGGCATGACCCAGCAGCCACAGCCACCAGCTCTCTGCAGGCCAGATCCCATGACTTTGCTGCTGTCCGCCCACAGGTTAGACACAATTAGTTGGTGAGCTGGATCCGCCCCACAGACCGTATTTTGACCACCCCTGACCTACACCATCCCTTGCCACTATTCAGGGCCAGCTCAATAGATATTTATTAAATCAATGTAATTTGTAGATTAAAATAAATCCCCCTTCCACAAAATAACGGGTTGTAAAAAATCACCCTTTATTTTTTAATTTGAAGTTCTGGAGAGGGAAAGGCATGGTTTTCACATGCTCCATTTCTTCGGTGCTCATCAACATTGTGAAGTAAAGGACAAATCACCTTACAAGAAAAAATAAACCAGAGCAAAATAAAATCCCTATCAAAAACCAAAGATATTGTCCAAGAAGCTGAACAGACTTCACTGATACCCATGACTGGATTTTCACATCTTTTCAACATATCACAGACATAGGGTGAGATTTCAAATGGTGTAAGTAGGCATGACTTCACTGACTGATTTCACTAGAGACATGCTGATTTACAGCTCAGGATCTGGCCCATCATATAAATGGGGAGGTTGATCCTTTTTGCAGAGAAAGGGACCGCTAGATGTTAACTGAGTAAGCCACTGGAGAAACCAGAAAGGAAAAATCTGGTCAGAGGATTCCTGTATTTTAAAGGAAAAAAGGTCATTTGATTTCAGCTCCATTTAGCATCACTATAGCTATGCAATCAAATTACTTTCAGCTAAGAGCAGAACTGCAATTCTGACTATAGGATGGTTTTCCCCCCTCTTCAAATGAAGGACTTCTGCAATATTCTCTCTTGTAACACTTTCCTCTTGAAGTTAACATAGTTAGAATCATCTCGCAGTGCATAAGTGTTTCTTAGCAGATATTTTTCTAGGAGCAGATCCTCAATAGTTCAATGAAACAATGACAATTTACACCAGCCAAGAATTTGCCCCTACAAATATTCCATCAGAAATCCTCCTGTATACAGGCTTTTGCTCATGGAAAGTCAGTCTGATCTTAGGTAAGAATTACAAATTTTTTTTTAAAAGAGAAATTTGACTACATGCCTATAATAACTCTGACAGTTAATACCAGCTGAGAACCTGCTGTATCATGGCTAAAGATTTGAAATGTTTAAGCTACATTGCAATGGGACTCCTCCAACTTGTCTTTTAACAAAATTTGTTAAAATTCCTTATTTCCTCAAATCGAGCTACATTTCTCTGGTACCCAAAGCAAAATCTGCCAATTCAGGTCAAGTCCCACAAAGCCAAATGGAAAGTATCAACCAACTATATGATCCAAGTCAAGCTCCTTCTGTGCATTCAGCCTGAAATTCAATCTAGCTTTGTACTATCTCTGCTCACTGTAAACTTGCAACTAATTTGCTTTCTAGTATTACCATTCAGTATCTCCTGCACTCCTGCCTTCCCACTCTAGATGGCTTTTTTCCCCTGTGTACTAGCACGCATTTGTCTACAAGAAATCTAAGTTTTTTATTTATTGCCTAAATCTCTTGTCCAGCAAGACCTAGTGCAGATTCTTAACCTGTTTAGACTAGAGGCACTCCTCAGAAAGTGTCAGCTCTTAGCTTTCACTCTTTTTTTTTTTTTTTTGACTACGGAAAGAACTCAGAAAAAACAACAACAGGTTAGAGTGGTTTTGACACTAGGGAGTCCGATTTGAAGTCTCTGGGTATATTTTATGAATCATGTGTATGTAGTTCCATGTCTAACAGCTAATTTTGTATGGCACCCTATGGCACCCTTAAAAGGATCTCAAGTCATCCCTGAGCTAGAAAAAGAAGACTGTGTTTGGAGTTTCTAGTGAACCACAGAGTAAATTGGTTCAGAGTAAAAGAAAGAACGAAGGAAAGAAAGAAGAAAAAGCCAGGTAAGACAAGGCAAAGCAAGAGAGAGAGGCATGTCAAGATTACAAAATTACCAACAACAACAACAAAATAACTCTTGGCAAGCTATGCTTCTTTGAACAAGGACTAAGGAATTTTTGTGTAGCTATAAATATTCAGGTGTAATGCACTCTAAACTAGTCGTTCCCAACTTTTTTTACACTGTGGACCAGCACAGGAGCAGGACGGGGTGCACGAAGTCGGCTGCTTCCCTACCAGGGCTGTCCTGCCACCCAGCTTTAATCCTGCACATGACTGCTGGTGGAGGAAGCCACTCGCCCAGGCAGACAGTTGGGGGT
This sequence comes from Alligator sinensis, assembly GCF_000455745.1. Classification (NCBI taxonomy): domain Eukaryota; kingdom Metazoa; phylum Chordata; order Crocodylia; family Alligatoridae; genus Alligator; species Alligator sinensis. The sequence goes on from NW_005843172.1 coordinate 231,610, forward strand.
CCGAGCGGGGGGCTTGTGCCACGACCTGGCAGCCAATCCTTGACAGTCCAGTACCGGGCCGTGGCCCGGTGGTTGGGAACCTCTGCTCTAAACCATATGAAAAAAAACAAAGCTATGAAAATTGCTTCTACAAGTGTTGAAATTGTCGTTTTCTCTTCGCCTTATTTCCCAGAAGTGTGCGATACTATTGCCGTATGTAGAGAGATGGCCCTTCTCTACAACCTACTCCGAGGGCTCTTCCCTGTCTCCTACCCTGCATTTAAGGAATATTCTGAGATCAATTTGGTAGACTTAGTGACTGGCTGAAGTACACGGTCTCTGAATCTGACTAAAATGTTTATGTAGGCAGCCTTTATTCGCACCTTTCATTTTGATATACGGTATTTATAGATGTTAAGATTTTTTTAAAGCATGGTACATTCCCTCAAACATGCGCCACAGCTGCAGATTAACTGTTCCTCACTTTGAAAGGCAGGCAGAAGTATGATAGAATACCAGCTCTAGGGTCATTAAAATGTTACCTCCCAGAACCCCACAGTTGCTATTCCAGTTAATGAAACAATGAACTGAACTATTTGGTAGCAGTCAATGGCATGCCAGAGGGTAATTGTGGAGTAATGCTAGGCTGCCTCTTTCTCCTTCAAGAATTAAGCTGTAAAGCAAGAAACCAAAGGCAAAAGTCAGTGCCTTGTCCTTTGTGACATGTCTAAACTGGCTTATCCTGCTCGTGAAGCCAGTTTGCTTTAAACACAGCTTAGCATGAAGAAATGAAAACATCAGCATCCTGATCAAAATGAGCTTTAAATCTGCAGCACTCAGCCAGTCAACTACAGAACTATGCCAAGCCTCAAATCATTTTTAAAAAACACAGGTTGTTGGAAAGCAAAATATCAGTGCTCTTCCACTGGAAAAACTACATCTGAAGAACAACCTCCACCTCCAAAAGTTATTTCTGGCTCAGCCCCAAGGCCTTTGTTGTTTTAGGTGAACTATTATCCAGAGAATATAAAAACAGAAAGCGCCTGCATGAAGAGACCTTTACAAATTGCTACAATTGATTTCCCCTTGGAGTGATCTCAACTGTTCAACAGATTTAATCTTTTTCTTTTTTTTTCCTCCAAATCGTCTGTCCTACTGTTTGGACCCAGCAGCAGATGACACACAAACCATTATAAGAGAGGATGGAGTTAAACTAATATTACATGCATCTTGACAACCTTCCCTATAGGATTTTGAGGTTACAAACTGCTGCCGCATTTTGTTATTCTATATCCATAGACGGTAGGAACATGCGGCTTACATCACTTCTAAAAATCCTGCCCAGCCTTAAAATAAAAGGAAGTGGGAGATCTTCCTTCCTAAAAAAGCTCCAGTAAGACAGATCTATCAATTATCCCCAAACTGCTTGTTGCTAACTTCAGTTGTTGACAGGAATACACCCAATAATAGCAATGGGAAAGATACAGGGCAAACTACCTTTAGGGAAAATTAAATCAAGATTTAGCAAGCTAGCCAACTACTTCCTGTTTCAGTTTTGTTAAGGTAGTGACATCTTAACAAAGGCATCTTAAAAAAGAAAGTGTGAGAATAAACAAAGAAGTATACCTTCAAAGTTTTCTTATTTTACCTGAAGAACAAATGCAGAGCACAATGAAGGGCCCTGTTACCAAAAAACAAGGCGGTCCCTTTAAATCCAGAACTTTCTGGGCACAGCCAGCCAGTCGAGTAGGGGTTAAGGATCGAGCCCTGGTCAGGTGACAGGAAGGGGAAAGCCAGAACCATATAAACTGCAAGTGGAGAAGGCCAGACAGGGGGATTCCCGATGACTATGGTGCAGTTGTAGCAGCCTCTTAGGGAAGAATATGCCATGTGATGAGACAGAAACACGTTCATAAAGTAAGCAGGCACTTTACCCCTCTCATTTCTTTACTATTATTTCCATTATATGGCCATAGGAGCCTGTGGTTTACGTTTGATGTTAATAAGGGCCACTGGTTTGTGGCTGAGGCTGTAGGGGTGGAGGAGGCCTCATTAGCACCAAGGGGCACTGTGATAGAGAGCTCAAGAAGCCCTGCTGCACTGGGGGTGCTGCACTAGGGCCACAAGCCCAAAGTCTCTTAGAGGAGAGAGGAGCCGTGAAGGCATGTCAAGGAGAAGTAGGAGCATGCATTTTTGCCCTTAAAGCAACACCTCATTTTCCTATGGGTGGTGAGCCTGGAGCCTGTCTGGGAACCTGTAGGTCAGCCTCCCTTTTTCTTCAGAACCAAGTAATATCAAGTCATGGCAGGTGAGTAAGGGGTGGGGGGAAGAAGCTGATCCCCTGAGAAGAAAAATCCAGCAAGACTTGATGGGGTTTCCTGACCTGCAGGCCTATGCCCATATTCAGTTTTGCCCAGTATGCATTCATCCACACAGGCAATGAAAAGCAACATAAGATGACACTAGGCCTCAATATCCAGGACCGTAGATTTCAGAATATTTCTGATGATGGACAGCACAAAGTATTTCCCTCATTTTCTAAAAGAGAGAGTAGAAGCAAAACCCAACAGCAAAATTTAGTGACAGCAACAGAAATCCAGTGGATACTCTTGACACAAATTCTATCACAATTTTAACAATAGACTTTTGTGATAGAAGTAGAAAATAAAAGCCCTGAAAGACAGAAATTCACTCTCCTCCAGTCATTTTAAATGACAAGTGGCAAAACCACCCTACCTAATGGGAACAAAATTTGCTGGAATAGAAGCTGAAATCATAAGGCCGTAACCTGAAAAAAAAAAAGTTAGTCCTCAATCAACAGCTTCAAATAAAAAGAGATTAATTCTGTCCATCATGCTTTAAAAGCCTCACTGATCTGAGATAATCTCACATCATAAAATACTTCCCTTCTTTATGTGCTGTGGACAACACTACAGTTCTAACATCTTGGGGCACGTAAAAATTAAAGTGTTTTTCCAACTGCCCTTAAATGCTGAGCCTACATCACTAAAAAAAATTGCATAAAAAGAGCACATCCTGCCTGAGATGTACTAATCATAGCTGAGGTTACTGTTACAACTGAATCAAGAACACGAAATGATGGGCTTACTGGGAAAAAAGCAGAAGAAAAGCCAAACTGCCAAGATCACCCTGCTGCATGTGTGGGAGGAGAATACTGAGGACAATACTACAGCTCTAACCCAGCACTCCAGGTGATAAAGGGTGGACTAATTCAGGATAATTTCAGAATAAATATTGCTTACATAAAAAGTTGAGAATATTTTCTTGCCAGCTCCACTTCAAACAAAACCAGAAGTTAATGAAGCTGGGGCTACTGCAACAGAAAGGCCCTCAGTAATATTTAATCTTCCAGATTTAAGCAAGACAACACTTTTGCCAGAATTATTTCATCAGTTATAAATAAACCTTAACTTTATGAAGATCATCAGAAATCTTAAAGAAAAAAAAAGAAACAAGTGTTAGTACAGCAGGAA
>NW_005843172.1:235184-241454 GCF_000455745.1 Alligator sinensis
ATACTCAGTCTAAAGGTCTGAAGTCTGCAGGTCATCTTCACTGGGGAGATTAAGAGAGATACAGTACTGACACAAAGATGGAGCTTCAACTGCTACCCACTGCTTGGCCAGTCTTTTTTCAACTAGCAGAAATTATTAAAAAAAGAATCTGGTTTACCTATATGAGATAAAAGAATGTAAGTTTTCCTTCTTGACCCAGGGAAAAATCTCATTCTTGACCAACTAATTTAGCAGTGGGTCTGACAGAAATTATTGTAGTGCAAGACAGACATCCATGGAGGCTGTGAATAAAGTACCCCTCAGACACTTGAGCCAGCAAGTGATCAAAAAAAATCTAACAGACAGGAACAAGGACAAGAACATTTTATTTCCATTGTAGAATTAAGATTTAAAGATATTTTCACCTACTGAACATCAGTTGGAGAAATGATCATATTTTTCCCTAACTTCAGTGGAAGTAGGACTAAGCCCAAAATAAGCAACAAGTAGGAGAGGATCCACTTGTTCAATGTGAAGAAGCAGGAACTGAAAGAAAACAAAACAAAAACCAGGAAGGAAAAGAAAGGAAGTAATGTTTAAAACAATCTGAAACAAACAGATAAGTTTATTTTAAACTATACAAGCAAATATTTGTTCTAAAACCCATGATTTTCACGTTCTGCTATCTGGGAAAGACTGGCTAAAAAAAAAATTTCACAATTCTGTAAATTTTTCAGATTTGTAAGGATCTAATAAAGATCTCCAACACTTGGGATATATCTCTAACAGTCAAGGGTGTAGACACACTTGAGCTAACTAGTTCAAGTATGAGTAACAGTGCAATCATAACAATACTACTTGTCCAACTATTTAGGTAGGTCTCTGTAATGCTATAACACTTGCTAGACAACATAAGCTACGAGTTTAAAACTAGCTTGAAATGTCTGTGTGATCTGCAGCCACACCTTTAAAACTGCAATGTAAAATAAATAAACATGGGGGGAAAAAATCTCAAAATAAAAAGTCTACTTTAAAAATCAAACAAATTCAGCAGTAGGGAGACATCTTACTTATGTTTTGTAAAGTGATTCATGCACCAGGTCAGTGGGTCTCAAGCTTTCTGGACCACTGGAACACTATTATTCCTCCAAATTTCTCAGTGTCCACAAAAAACACTTCTCAGAAGGGGAGGGTGGTGGAATTGAAGGAGACAGCAATGCAATCTGCATCCTCCGTTTGGACCACAGCTGGAAAACCACAACTGCAGTTACACTAACAATCCACGGGTGAAGAAGATATCAGGTGTATCACTATGGGAATCCTGAAAGCTCTGCAAAAGCAAGAGAGTGGCGTTTCACTTCAACTGCAAATCCAAGTGATACTGCAATGTTCTCATTCTTTATTTATAAGAGATCTTATTATTCCTCATAAACAGCTTGAGAAGAACTTGCCCTTAAGCAAGTAGAAAAAGCAGTTGGGTATTTTGTTCCTAACAGTTCAGAAGACCATTAATAACTTCTAACCGTTTTTTTTTTAATCCATAAACTAAGGGCGCTATTAAGAGCCCAGCTTTTCTAAATACATAGCCTAAAAATGCTGTTCGGAGTGGTGGCATGAAATGGACACCACACATTTCATGCAATATTGATATCCTTAGCATCTAAATCTCAAGAACCAGTACAAAATTCTTCCTCTGGTATATTATCTTCCTCTGTAACAGTACTCAACATAACATTTTACTTAAGACTATTTATAAAGCTTTTGCAACATTTCCACTTTCCATTTCATCAGCAATATTGCCCAATAGCTCAGATAAGTACTGACTTCTTTTACCAAGAATTGCTACCATCTTACAGAAAGCCAGCATCCTGTGGGGTATAACATTAAAAATGCTGTGAAATCTTTGCTGGTACTAATTAACTTAAGAGTTCAAGATTTTTACCCACAGTGCTGTAAGGAGCCTGGTCCTGCCCTTTGGAAGACTCCTGTAGTATTTAGAAGTACAGGTGTTTGAATCCTTTCAGGTTGCAAGATGAAAAGGTCTGAAACTTTGCGAAACAACTGGTCTGTCACAACCTGGATTGGTCTGTCACAACCTGTCATCTGCCAGGGATTAGACTAGCTAAGGGGTAAAAGCAGGGATGGCAATTATTTCAGCTGGAGAAACACTTTGAGTTTTGGCAAACTGTCAAGGGCCACAAGGGTAGCACCACCCCTTGACAGGTGCCCCAGCCTCTGGTCACCATCTTGGGACCAGAAGTCCCACCCCCTAACCCCTGACCTTTGCCACCAGAAGTACTCCTTTTGGGAGAGGGGGGTTGCCATCTTGGAACCAGAAAAAAACTAAATCATATACTAAAAATCAAACAACTACTATAACATATTTTAGTTTTATTTCAAAAATATTTTTGTCCCAAGTTGCATGCGTTTGTGTAGTGTGTATATAGAGGCAACTGCATAATAGCTCAAAATAAAGTCTTACTCTATATATTGTGTATGGAGGTAGTGTGCGAGGTGTGGTTGTGTCTGTGGGGAAGGGTGTGGGTATGTAGGTGAGTGTGGGGTTTGTGGGAAGCTGTGTGTGTGGCATATGGGTGTGTACGGCAAGGGTGTGCATGTGGGGAGTCCCTCACACATCCCCGCTATGGCACACAGCCCCTGGTGCCAGCAGCAACGGGCCCTCATGGCCCATGGTGGGCACGCCGCCTACCGGCAGCACATAACTCTGCACAAGTCCCAGAATCTGCACACAGCAACAGAAGGCAGAGCCAGGCTGCCAGCTCTATCGCACAAGACTTCCCATGGCTTAAGTATAACTCTCAGAACTCGGCTGGAGCCCTGCATGATAGAGCCGGTGGCCTAGCCCCATGCTCTGCCACCACATGCAGCTCCCAAGACTCAGCCAGGATGGCAGGGAGTGGAGCCAAGCTGTCCTAGCTCCATCGTCCATGGCTCTCTGGAGCTCTCATCCAAGTCCCAGGATCTGCACATGGTGGCAGGGAGCAGGACCAGGTGCTGCCTCCAGTGCATGCAGCTCCCAGCCAAGTCCCAGGAGCTGCATGTGGGTCATAAGGAGCCTTGTGGGCCTAAGCCCCGAGCTCCCACCATCCCACCCTGGCCCCACACTCCTGCCAGCCCTGGCCCCAGTGCGGGCCCACACTCCTGCCCTGCTGCATCTCCTCCCCCTCCACCCAACTGGCCACTGCTTCCTTATCTGCTGCCTGGAGTGCTGCAGCAGGGATGGGAAGAGAAGCTGCTGGAGGCCGGGGGAGCCAAGCAGTTCCCTGGGCAGATGCAACAGCAGCCCCACCTGGCAACTCTGCGCACTAGCCGGGGCCAGGGTCCTCCCATGGGAAGAGATCAGAGTGCAGTGCACTGCCCTAGCAAGAGTGGGCAGGGCTAGGCCCCATGTAGAGTGCAGCAGGAGCAGCTGCAGGCTGGACAGGATATAATTAATTGGCAGGTGACTGCCTGTGAGCCAGATAAAAGTCACCTGGTGGGCCAGACGCAGCCCGTGGGCCATTTTTTGCCCACCCCTGGGTTCAGGGCTGCCTATACACATGCTCCAACACGTTGCAATTAGAACACTCTAGCATAACCACAGTGTCATGTGTATTAACCCACCCACTTGCCCCGCATGTTTCAAAATGGCCATGGAATGCTTTAACTAAATGAGCTTCAGTTAAAACACCGCATGGCCATTCTTAAACATGCAGTGGCTTAATATATGTGACACTGAGGCATTTTAATTACAGCAGCTTTCCGGGAAATGCTCTGATTAAAATGCCCCACCCTGCAGCATATGTGTAAGCAGCCAAGAATGTCAGTGATTTCCTTTAGGTTTACTGCTGCTGTTAGGCAGGTGATCTTATGGGGGAAAAGAGTGCAGATTAGCAAGTAAATAATTCTGAAGTCCCTCTGATTTAGTGGTCTCAATGTCTTTTGAATTACTCACTACTGAGATTGGGGCATCACAGAAACAGAAAAAGTAAAGAAGGATCAAATGAAATGGTTATTTATTGCTATGATGGCTATATACATACCTACATGAATAGAAGGCTAGGAACAAGTATTTCTTACAAACTTTAGCTCTTCTGGCTGAGTAATTATTTGTGATTTAGTGTTTCCATTAGCAGTCAGCTATACAATTTGTATAACAACATTAATTGCACTTGTGATTGGAGAAGACTCATGACTAGTACATTTAGTCACATAATTTGTTTCTTCTCCAATATTCAGCTAGCTCAGGCACCAAACTTGTTTTTTGGTAATTTAGATCCAGTTCCAGTACCTGTCCACACGCCCATCTTAAACATGGATCAAGTATGCATATCTTTTAAACTTAGAAGCAAAGTGCTTTAGAAACACTAATATCTGCATGAGAAAAAAAGATAGTCTTTCAGTTCTGCAGCTACCCAGAACACATGAACGCCCGTAAAACAAAGACGACAAAACAACAAAAATCAGAGTTAACTTCTCTTTGATAAGTGCCAAAGAAGGAGAAAGAGGCTAGTGCTAGTCAGGAATACCTGCTTGCAGAAGACCAAGGCACCCAGTGAGGTCTGCTCTCAGAACGGAGGGAGGTATACATGCTGCATGCCCAGAACCCAAATCCAGGATGAGAATAAAGAGACAGCCAAAACATATCATCAGACACACACAATCACTGCTGTTTTCTACTCATCTGTATGGGTACCAATAATCCCGTCACGAATTACCCTTATTGGATGAAAGGAGATTAAATTCTTGTCCAGGGTCTTGTAAACGAGTTTCAAGTGCAGGCAGTATTCTAATCAATTCTCTGTTGAAGAAAAAGGCCTAGACAAGAAGCATTCCGTTAAAGAAGCAAACACATGGCTATGCAAGTGGCACTGGCAGAATGACTTTCCCAGGTCATTAGCTTTTTGTCGCATAAGGTAAAGGGAGTTGCAGTAAAGGCATGAAATATATTATAAAAATACTGGCAAGAGCTTCTTTGGATTTTGTCTGGCAAACTAATGAAAAGGGTTTTAAGTCCTATGGGAGACTGTGACCACAATACCAAAGCATAATTAGGAACAAGGAATGAGATTTGGGAAAAGGTGATAAAATTCTGAAGAAAGGATGGAAAACCATAATATTGTCTTAAAAGCTAGGAAAGAAAAAACAGCAGTGCATTCTACAAAGTCTATTTAATGCCTATATATCAATGCAAAAAACTAGAAGCCATAGTACATGAGAAAAATTGTCACTTAACTGGCATTACAGAGACTTGGGAGGATAATTCTCACAATTAGAATATTAGCATTGAGAAAGTAACAGCTTGCTCCAAAAGGACAGATAAAAAAAATAAGACAATGCAATGCCTCAAAAGCGTAAGCACTTGCTGCAATGTCCCAGAGGAGGTGAAAAAGATCTGCTGAACGCAGCTGGGTGAAGATATATCAAGGAAAGAACCAAGGTGCTGTTAAGGGAGGGGGCATAGTGGGTTTTATAGACCAAAAAGTCAGGAAAATGCATTCTTAAAGCAGGTAATCATACCAGATTTACCCAAATCCAAGATTAATCTGAATTTAAGATGACCCTGAATTTAAGACAACCCCCCCCCCCAATAATTAGATTCTGTATACGAAAAATGTGTTATACATTTTCCATATACAGAATCCAACTATTGGAGGGTCATTTTAAATGTCACCCCCACAACCATGGTGGAGAAAGCAATGAGACCTCCAACAGGGGGGATCAAGTGGCCTGACCTCTGCCCTAACACCTTGGCCTCTGACACCTGTGTGTTGTGTCCCACTCCCCACTGCCTGCCTTCCTGCTGCCTACCCCCTTGTGCACATGTATTCCAGCACATGCCTCCCCAGCACCTGCCTCCACATGCCCTCTACCACTTGCCCTGCTCCATGCCTGTACCCCCTGGCACCTGGTCCCCCTGCTACTTCTGCCCCCAACCCCTCCTCGTCTTCTAGCTCTGGCTCCTCTAGCCTGGTGCACAAAGCACATGGCTGCCCTGGCCCCAGACTAGGCCTACAGCAGCTTTTGTAGCAGTGACAACTCCAGCCCTGCTCCAAATGTTGGAACTCAGGCCTAAGCTTTTTTTCAATGGCAGCACAGCTACTGGGCCAGGCTCAGCCCAGAGCAATCGTGTTCCATGTTCCAGGGTTGGAGCAAGGCCAGAACACAGCTAGAGCTAAGAAGTGGCAGAAAAAAGAGGTGGGTTGGTGGGAGAAGAGGGGCAAAGATGGCAAAAGGGGCAGTGGCTGCAGCTCTGACCCCAACCCTGATACCAAACTGGGGCCAGAGTCA
>NW_005843172.1:241485-243532 GCF_000455745.1 Alligator sinensis
CCACCCCACCCACCTTGCACTCTGCTCCAATGTTGGGGGGGAAAGCACCTCACACCTTAAATGGGGTGAGGGGGGAACCTTAACTACTTTATTTACTCAAATACAAGACAAGATCTAAATTGGCAATAATTGCCTAAGACTTCTCTGATCTCCACGGGAAGAGCAAACATAAAACATCGATCAGTAAGACCTTAAGATAAAGACCAATTTGTTGCAGAAAGCTGAGGCAACAACTAGAGGGCATCTCTTTTGGATCTGGCTCAAACCAAAAGTATCAACTAGTCGCAAAGGTGAAGGCTGTCAAAAATTGGGGAGGAATGCATCATGACTCAAGGGAATTCATGATTAAAATGAAGACTACAGACAAAATTAAATTCAAAGACAGACATGAGGTATTCAGATAAAGAAAATAAACTTATAAACAGAGAATGAGGAACATCCAATATGTTGGCCACAAGACTAACAAAAATGGGTTCTAGTGGAAACACAAGCTCAAGAATTGGCTGTGCAGAGTTGTTACAAGAAAGTAAAAGCAATTTGGGGCTGCATTAACAGAAACACTGTGTAACAGGAAATGTAACAGTACCATTCTACCCAGCTAGACTACTGTGCCCACTTTGGGGAACCACACTTAAGAAATGTGTGAAACACCTGGAGGGGCTTCAGGGGGTATGCAATGAAGATAATACAGGGGGTTGAAATGCAAGGCACATGAGGAAAGGCTGAAGGAAACTGGGCATGTTTAGTTTGCACAAGAGATTAAGGGGAGACATGACAATAGTTTTCAAATATTTCAAAGGTTCCATAAAGAAAATGGAAAAAATATTCTCCATTGCCACAGAAAGCAGACAAAAAGCAACAGATTTACATTACAGCTAGGATATTTTTCCTGAGATGCAGAAGTAGAACAATGGACCAGAATGCTCAAAAAAAGTTTGAGGAATCTTCAATAGTAGTTCTTATAAAGTGGCTGGATAAGTAACTACCTTTGGTAGGGGTTGAATGAAAGGAGCCTCGGTCCACTCCAACCCTATAATTCGAGTTCTGAAAGGCCTCCTTCCACTCAAATACATGTAAACTACTGCTGACGTCAATGAGAGCAGGATTTCCCAGGTCACTGAAAGCAACCAGTATAACTTTTCACTTTTGTCTTTTCACAAGTGAGGACTTGGTCAGCTCAAATGTAGCTACAATTTCCTCTTTCCACCCATGCTTCATGCTATTTTTTCCTCTCTCATTAAATGGCAATTCATTGATCATGAAAACCTAGTTCATACAGAAATTAATTAGACAGGTATTTGCATATGAATCAAATGTTAATAAACTGCCATATGCCTGATATTTGCCAAATAGCCATCCTTTTTCATGTCACAAAGGAGGAGAAAGCTGAATGCTGAGGGAAATTAATCAGCATTCCAAATACCCAATGGGAACAGGGTTGTTTTGGGGTTTGTTTGGAGGGAGGCTAGAGGGGGGGGTTAAGACATAAATAAATCCCCTGTGCATTTGCAACCCTATCAGTGCAGGCTTGGTGCATGAGAACCAAGAAGTAAGTGCCTGATTTGTTTTCATTTTCTCACTTAGCTAAATTTAAGATGGAAACAAGTCTGCTCCCACAAAAACATACAGACACACTTGACTTGATGCATTCAAAGTGGGGGCAACTTCTCAAAATGCCAAAAGTTATGCCCGTGTCAGAACTAAAGACAGAAGAGTAAAATGCACATCCAATTATTTTAATTTTGATCACAACCTTTTCCATTCAAGGTGTTTTAATGTCTGAAGGAAGGGATTGCTATTACAGCATCCTCCTTCTGACAGAGCATTTCAGCCCCTCACCTGATTTTCCCATCCATATCCTCACAGTGACTTTCTGTGAAGACTGGCTGGCTGCTTGCTTTGTGTTTCAGGCCGAAAAAGCAACCCAGGACCTGGCCCAGAAAACCGGACCACTTCCCAGGGCAGCTCACAATCCTTATGGGATGGAGGGACTTCCATATGAGGAGAGCCTAAAGAGGCAAGGCCTCTTCAGTTCTGCAAAGAGATG
>NW_005843172.1:243542-244224 GCF_000455745.1 Alligator sinensis
AGGTGAGAAAGATGGACACAATAAGTGTTTGTAAAATATTAAATGGTGAAAAGAAAGCAAACAGGAATTCATTATTGACTAGTCTCACACCAGACAAGAACTAGGGGTCACAACATGAAACGAGCAGGTAGTCAGTTTAAAACGAACACAAAGGAAACTTTTTTCACGCAGTGCGGCACTCATTGCCACCAGAGGCGATGGAAGCTGAGAGTTAAAGGACAGGACACGTTCTTGGAGGACACGGGGCACCGCTCAGGTGAGGGGCACAGCCACCAAATCACAACTTCCTAAACCTGAAATGCTGGAGGCTGCAGGTGAGGGAGGAACAGGTCGCTGTGACCCGGTGTGACAAGAGCGACCTAGGGTCCAACTTGCCAAATTGTCAGTGCAAGCAGTGAAAACCCTGCCTTGAGTTGCAGGCTTTCCAAGGGAAACTTGCTCTGGAAGCTGAGCTGCTAAACAGCCTCCGGGCAATTTGCTTGGGCGCCTCTCCGTACAGCGAAGGTAACCAAGGGACGGGGCAGCACAATCACCGAGGGCTTCATTCCCCCAAAACATTACGCAAGTGCGCCACTAGATTCCCAAGGACGTTCGTTTGCTTCTCTACAGGGATCAAGGCACGCCAAACCCCGAATCCCGGCTGAGACGAGCGCCAGAGATTCGGATTCGACGGGCGGAAGAG
>NW_005843172.1:244255-244606 GCF_000455745.1 Alligator sinensis
CGTGCCCCCCCTGATGTGGGTGCACAATCTCGTGGGCGGAGGTCGTCTCCTCTCCTCAAACACCGCCCCCCCCACGTCCTCACCTGCATCATGGTCACCACGTGGCAGGGGTTGAGCAGGTAGATGACGGTCCTGGTGGCGAACTTGAAGCCCACCTCCACCCCGAAGGTGAGGGCCAGGGCCGCCAGCACCAGGTTCTTGCCCAGGCTCTCGTGCGGGGCGGGGGCCCGCTGCAGCAGCCGCTCCTCGTCCTCCTCCCTGCCGGGCAGGCGCCGGATCCTCCGCAGGGCCAGCAGCGCCTCCGCGACGCCCAGGCTGAGCAAGACCAGGCTCTCCAGCAGGCGCTGGCGG
>NW_005843172.1:244962-261732 GCF_000455745.1 Alligator sinensis
GAGCGGCGGCCGTTGTCCGGCGCCGGCTGCCCGCGCGTGGCTGCAGGGGCCGCTCACCTGGGCAGGCCTGAGGTCTGCACGCCCGAGGGGTTTGCAGGCGGAACGGCTCCCTGTCTGCAACTTTGACCCCAGAAAGCTGCCTAGACTCAAGCAGGGTTGGTTTGCGGCTGGGTGAAGTGCTGCTAAACTGTGAACGTGGGTGCTGCCGTTGGCCACGTGTGCACACCCGGAGCTGGGTGGCTACTGCCGATGCTGTCGGTGGTGCTTGCAAGTGGTCGTTGCTCGCCACCCTGCTGGCCACCAACACCACCGGGAGCGTCTGCAGGCGGTCACCAGTCGCCACTGGCCTCCACCAACGTCTGCAGTTAGTCGCTGGTCAACACTCACCACCCACCCCCTTTGCTGCTGACACCGCCGCCACCACCACGCCCCTACCCCCACCGCTGCCTGTGGGCAGTCGCTGTGCCCCCACCAGCCTTGGGAGGCACACAACATTCATGGGTGCTGTAGCAAAGTGGGGCAACCGCCCCAGACCGACCAGCGCTGCCCAGCCAGGGCAGGGTGCAAGATGAAGCCGCGAGCGGCTCGGTTGCAGGGGACAGGTGAGGGCGGCCCCCACCGCTGCATGCTCTCCAGCACGAGTATGGGGGGGTGCCCCCTGGATCTGTGTGCAGGGTGAGACCCGGCTGCCACTGTGGCCTTTCTTTGCCTTGGGTGCCAAACTTTGTTGGTATGGCCTTTTTGTTCTATAGAAAGGACAGGGATTGCATGTGAACTAGGTAGAATTGTGGATTAAGAGGATGTTGTCAAGGTAGTTAAGATTTTATACCAAGATGACTCAAGAGCTGTCTCATTTTTATAGAGCTTACCTCAAAGGCACTGCCCACAGTGCGAGTACATTGAACTCTAAGCTGGTTCTTCCTGCAAGCCTTCAGGAGGTCACCGCTTAACACAAGTTTGTACTTTCTGGCTTCTTGCATCCCATGTACCAGCTCTTTCCTTGTACTGTAACATTAAGTACAGCGTCATCTTTTTAGTGGTCAGAAGCAAGCACGTTCAGTTTTAAGGATGAATACAAACTACTAAGGATAAATATTTGAAAATGGGACTGATCTCACTGTTGTTTGTATTACAGAAGGGCCTGGAGATGTCAGTCGGGAATGTACTGAGAGACGAGGACAAAAAGGTTATCCATGCCCCAAAGAGTTTATCCCAGGGTGGGCAGTTATTTTGGGCAGAGGGCCACTTACTGAGTTTTGGCAAGCCATCGAGGGCTGCATGACAGGCAGCCCAGGGCAAATAAATATTAATTTTCTAAATTTTTTAGGGGCCCCGTGGGCCGGATAGAATGGCCTGGCAGGCCGTACCCAGCCCCCAGGCCGCATTTTGCCCACCCCTGGTTTATCCACTATAGGCCTTCTGTCGTTATTAAACCACCAAGTGTCAAGGACACTAGGGGAGCTCTCTCTATAACAACAATTTTGATGTATTCCTTGAAATAATTTCCACTCCAAAGGAAAATTGTCTGTAAGAACTCCTAAATTCCATCTTTGGCTTCAGTAATGACTTCTGTACCCTCTGCTAACTTCCCTGCTAGTTTCCCCATTTGTAAGACCCAAATCACAAGGACATGAAAGGTAAAAATAACTCGGAGTTACTCACTGCAGCAGTAACTTATTGCGCATGACTGAGGGAGCAAAAGAACATGAACGTGTTCTAGGTTGTTCGGGGCAGCCAAAAACCTGTAGGCATCTCCTACACGTGAAATGAAACATTAATTATTCTGCATTATTCTTGATAAAAAGTCTTCCAACTGCTTTGGAAGGAAGGAACAGAATTTTCAACCTAGTGTTGGAGCCTCCCGTAGAAAGGGTGTTGGCGTACTGTTTAAATACACAATTATGTGTGATAGAGAACCTTCTCTGGACCAGGAACATGAAGAATGAATGCTCTGGTCAAAGGCATAAACTGATGAAAGAAAAGCAACTAAAATGATGGTATGTAAATACTGAGTGAAATATATGCAGATGTGAGATCCACTTATTTGTTGCTTTACCAGTTTGTTTAATATCTCCTTTTAGGTGAGACCAGCATCATTGCTAGGCATAAATCCTAGGGAAAGCCCTTACAGAGCAGATTAGAGGCCTTAGATCTTAATCTTGGTATTGAGTTAATTAGAAGCCCATTAGAATGAGAAAGCATGATTGTAAGGAGACATATAATAAAAACAACCACAATTGCCCCCCTTTGAAATCTTAGCAGCAGTAGCAAAACCTCCACTTTTTATTGGTATGAACAAAAGAAGACCTTTGAAATAACCAGTTAATTTTATTACTAGAACTTCAGATTGATTAAGGGCTCATTGTACACAGTATCAAGAGAAAATATATTACCGACTTTTTATTAAAACCAAGATGATTTCAGCAAAAAAAATTGAAAGTGAAAAATGCCATTCCCAAAAGAGACTATATTTTCAACCTACAAATTATTTCTGTGTGCATACACAAAGATACCAGTCAGACTTCAAATGAACCCTGTAGTCAGTAGAGTGATCTCAATTATCTAAATATTAGTGTAATGCAGGAGGGTCATTCATTAGTAACACGTGACCTACTTTGGAAAGCATTAAAACATTTAAAAAATAAAGCCCTGAGCCCAAGAGCTAATAGCAGGGTTACGTTACTGATTTCCCACTAACTTCAGTGAGATCTAGCTCAGACTCATGTTACCATTTGTCTTCTGACTCCTGCTGCCAAATCAGAAGATACGGTTCTTGGTCTGTGAAATGTATGATCTAAGTTACATAGCCCATGTGCACCAATCTCTTACTAGACAGGGTGGCCTAATGGATAGTGTGCTGGACTGACATTTAGGAGAGCTGATTCTATACCTGGTTCTTCCCCTGTCCTGGTAGAAGACGCTTGTACATCTTGGTAAATTAGTACTGTCCTGGTAGAAGGCACTGGGTATATCCCTTTTGATGCTCAGTACCCCACTTCTTCACTCACACTTTTCTGTTAAAGTGCTTTGAGACTTGGAGAAAAGGCCGAGTAAGAGCTAGGTATTATAACTGACAAAATACTAAGCCAAATTTATCTTTCCTGTTAGCCACCTTTCTTCTGTTCCTTTCACTAATTTATTACTTTCTTGATATCCATTGTAAATAGACATATCATATGTCAACAGAAGGAATCATCAGCTAGATGCAATAAACTGCTTAAGTGGGATATTTCCTATGAGCAGCTGAGATTTGTATCTGGTGTAGGGCTGCTTGTTTTTCCTATCTTGGTGTAGTGTGTGACATGTGTATTTCTAGGATAACTATTATAATGGATTAAATTTAGGCCCTACTAATACATGCAAAATACTGGGATGCAAAGGATAGTTTATGTAAATATATTCTCATCTAAAAACAGACAGAGGGATCCTTTCTAATTGTAATAAGTCAACTAGAAAATTCTTAGGAGCTCCTGTGGAACAGAAGGCCCTGCCAGTGCCTCACAGTAAAAACAATAACTGCCAAGGTTTGAACAGGGACCCTCAAAGAAAAAAATAGGAGATGAAGGAATCTCTTTTAGCATGCTGATTCAGCATAGCATAAGCATCCACATAAATTCACCTTCATTAATCAAACTGTTTAAAAGCATGCTTCACTTTAAGTGTTTCCTTACACTATCAAAAGTTAAACATACACTTAAGTGCTTTGCTCAACCAAGGCCTAAATAAGCGATAATTTTACTTTATCCTTTACATCACTAGTCTAGGTCTGCCTATGGATACTACAGTTTACTTTCCTTGTCTATAAAATATAGTCATGTCTTCTTTTGCAGAAACTGTTTAAAACAAACTATTTTTAAATGCAGACAATAAGAAAGTAAAGCTGTTAGAGATGCTGTAAAACTGCATGATACTGGTACATTGCTCCAAATTCATCCCTAATAGAACTGTTAACATCGGTGGAGTGAGACTGAGTGCATCTCAACTATCGTACACGTTTATACACAAAAGTACTAAAATAAAAAGTTTAATGATGAATAGTTTAATAAAAACTTCACTGATGGAAAGATAGATGATCTGAAAAATCAAGATGAGTGTTTAATCTTTTATTTATGGGCCATAATGTCTCATGTCAAATGCAAAAAAAAAAAAAAGAGGCCAGAGCTTAAAAAAAAATCATCATACTGTGTATTCTAAATGTAAAGCTTTTAAAAGTTATTTGGTTAGAGAGATGCTGTCCACTTAAAAATAATTGGAGAAGGGCCCAACCCAATGTGATAGAATTGAAACACCCTTCAAAGTATAGAGTAAAAGAAGTGCAGTTTTCCCCATTGTACAGAAAGGGGGCCAAGGCACAGAGAAGTTCACTGATTTGCCCAAGGTCACACAGGACATCTGTACAAACTCTGGGCCTGAACTCAAGCTAGTACCTTCACAAGACCATTCTGCTTCTGTATTATGTTTTTATCTGCTCCCTTGTCTTGCCACTTCCTGTCCATTTTCCTTCCATTCTATTCTGTATCCTTTGTCAGCTAAAGAGCAGTGTGCACATCAAAGCATGACCGTATAGTGTGAACAAAACTTCATCTTGCTCCCTCCAGTTGCTACCTGACTCTCTCTTCCTTATAAGCTGTGCTGAGTAATAAGGAGCTTCTTTTCTGCTTCCTGCTAACATGAACAAAGAGCTGATAGGGGATTGTTGGCCATCAGTGAGAACAAGGGATAGAGGAAATAGAGTGAGAGGAAGAGCACAAATAGGATGACTATTTGTTAAAAACTAAAATAGAAAATGGAAAGACTCCCACTAGACATATGTCAGGTCCAAGAAGAACACAGTAGTCACATGCAGACAATAGTATTTACCTGGCTTCACACCAGTTAAAAACACACAAACCAATTTTTCATGTCTATCCTTACCGTGCACTTGTGTCTGCATGTTCACACTTGTGTTTGCATGGTTGGCAACAGGGTGCATTAGAAGGGTGACATGGAGCAGATGGAGTTAAAGTTTACAGGTCTAAAGTTCTGTGAAAGGCAACAGGATGCGTTAGAACATTTGGAATCTATTACAAAAATATCCTGAGATGGCTAGAATCAGCATGGATCGCTACATTACATAAGAAAAATATTTAGGATGGTTTCAGATGTGGTCAAACAATAGATGCAGAGGGACTCATAATTGAAGAAGTTAATTAATCAGCATGATAAAGACACAGGACAACAAACATGATTGATCATGAGGAAAGCAAGTACAACAGTACAGCAGATGAGAGAGGTCTATAGGTACGTTGTAATTATAATTACCAAATTATAAGATGCAGTGATAAGTTCTTGATATAAGTGCTTCTAACATATAAAGAGGGTGAAATAGAAATACACTATGGATGTCTGTTTAACTCTCCAGTATCCTTGCTGTCAGCCACTCTGATCACCTGGCTGATAGTATGAATAAAGGCTACACTAAGACTACTCACTGGTTAGATGCTGCTACATGTATATTCAAACCAGACTGTGATGGGACCAAACAGGGCCTTGGAAACAACAGATTAAAGCTCCTATTTGACTCTAGGGTGTGTCCAGATAAATCTGCATGTGTTTCTTCCCCAGGAAAAATAGCAGTGGCACATAGTTGTGCTGCTGCTGCTACTTGTCCCTGGGAAACAACCTTGCACTGTGCTGTGGCATGCAGCAAATTGCCTTGGGTGGGGTAAGGGAGTCTGGTGCCAGCACCTAGGCTGGCCCCGGCAGCCTTACCTGGAGTCCTGGGGGCTTCCCAGGACTGCAGTGGCAGCGATCGGGGCCTGCAGAGCCTGGCCAGCAGCTGGAGCATGGCTCTGGCCAGACAGGTTCCAGTTTCAGGCAGCACACGCTGCAGCCACATGTGCTGCCCCCTACTTTGCTCCAGTTACTTTTGATAGAAGGATTTCCCAGTATCTAATTTTGCCTCTGCACTACAAATATGCACCATGAAGAACCTATTCACATGCGCTACATGCATTTTGCTGTGCCTTTAAAACCTTTGAGGTGCTGCAAAGTGCATGTTCATGCTCATCTAGATGCACCCTTTGGCTGTGTCCAGACAAGCAGAGCTGTGCAGTATGTGGCGCTGCAGAACTGTCTGCAGTGCCCCCGCACATTGAGGCATTTCCCATGCTGCTACTTTGCAGCATGGTGGGGTGGTTAACCCCTGGGGTCAAAAAAAACCAGCGCAGAAAAAAGTGGGGCAGCACGTGTGGATGCAGTGCAGTGCATTGCATGCTGTCCAAAACCAGAGCCAGCTTCCACCAGAACCATGCTCCAGCTTCCAGACAGGCTCCAAGGTGCAGGAGCAATGCGGGTGCTGCACTTGGGCAGTAGTAACCGGCAGCACACTTATAAGATGGGAAACTCCCTTCTTGAGAGCACAGAGGCAGAAAGGGATCTTTGAGTCATTACTGATCCCAAGATGAACATGGGCCGACAATGCGAGGTCACGGTCGGCAGGGCTAACCGGACCCTATCGTGCATCCACAGGTGCATCTCAGGTAGGGCCAAGGAGGTGATCCTCCCCCTCTACGCGACACTGGTCAGGCCACAGCTGGAGTACTGTGTCCAGTTCTGGGCACCCCACTTCAAGAGGGATGTGGACAACATTGAGAGGGTCCAGAGGAGGGCCACCCGCATGACCCGGGGACAGCAGGGCAGACCCTACCATGAGAGGCTACGGGACCTGAACCTGTTCAGCCTTCACAAGAGAAGGCTGAGGGGGGACCTTGTGGCTGTCTATAAACTCACTAGGGGGGACCAGAAAGGTTTGGGGGAGACCTTGTTTCCCCTAGCGCACCCCGAGATGACAAGGAATAACAGCCACAAGTTGTTGAAGAGTAGATTTAGATTAGACGTCCGTAAGAACTACTTCACAGTCAGGGCGGCTAGGATCTGGAACCAACTTCCAAGGGAAGTGGTGCTGGCTCCTACCCTGGGGGTCTTTAAGAAGCAGCTCGATGCCTACCTGGCTGGGGTCATTTGAGCCCAGTTTTCCTCCTGCCCAGACAGGGGGTTGGACTTGAAGATTTGCAAGGTCCCTTCCGACCCTACTTCTATGATCCTATGATTCCCCAGCCACCAGGATCCCAGGTAAAGCTGCTGGGGCCAGCACAGTTGCTGGCCTCAGCCTCCTCTACCCCACCCGAGCTAATCTGCCACATGCCAGAGAGCTCATGTTCCCCGGGGACAACTAGCAGCAGCACAAGGTGTCCCATTTCTGGTTGTCCCCAGGGAACCAAACGTCTGTGCTCGTCTGGATGCAGCCCTTGTGTCCATTCTGAAGGGTGATATTTAGCACAGAGTCACAGTTTGAATGTGCTTGTGAACAGTACTGAGACTGAACAGCACTGAGACTCTTTGTCGCAGCTCACCAAGACAAGCACTCATTCTGTTCTTGTCAGTATTGTTTCCATTTGCCAAGGTGGCCATAACACCCAGCCTGATATCCCAACACAAGCCTATTTTGCCAATCTTTAAATACTTTGTTCCTCCCCATTGTAACATGCCTCCCCCACACTGGCGAATGCTATAGGGCTGCAAACAGTGGCCCGCATGCAGCTAATTGACCTTGTACCAATTATTTACACAGACCTTTTATGCTTCACATTTTTGCTGGTTCTGTTTCATAGTTTCATAGTTGGTAGGGTTGGAAGGGACCTAAGCAGATCATCAAGTCCGACACCCTGCCAAAGGCAGGAAAGGATGCTGGGGTCAAATGACCCCGGTTAGGGGGCTGTCTAGCCTCCTTTTGAAGACCCCCAGGGTAGGGGCGAGCACCACTTCCCTTGGATATCAGTTCCAGCTTCTAGCCATCCTGACTGTGAAGTAGTGCCTGAATCTACTCTCAGTCAACTTATGGCCATTGTTTCTTGTTACCCCTGGTAGTGCTGGGGGGAACAGGCTGACCCATAAAAATAAACAGACCGGTTATTTTCCCAATGCGATTCTCAAGCCTTGTCATGGTGCTTCAGTCATGGAATGGAGGTGTACTAAATCTAACCTTTGGAATGCATTTACTTTGGAACGTGTTTAATTCAAAATATTAACGCTACATTCAGTGTTAATTATTTTTTCCCTTTACACACAATGCTTGCGCAAGAGTATGCATCTTCCTCTTTCCCAGATTAATGTGCATGTCTTCTTGTCAAACATCATTCTTGAAATTCCCAATTTCTGTTTACAGTCAAAGCAATCCATCCCCCACCTGCAGCACTAGGAGGAAATACCATTTACAGCAGATAGAAAATAAATTCTATTAAGATCTTGCTATGATGTTTCTCGGCAGTTAAACTGGGGCTGTCCAACTTATTAGCAGCCAGGGGCTGCACCATCCCTGGCCATGCCCCACTTTGCCAGGTATAAGCACCCCTGCTACGACATGGGCAGGGCCCTTCTGTTCTCCCTACTGCTGCACTCTGCATGCAGGTGGGCAGCACCCCTGCTGTTGCACTAGGCACACAGGTCCATGGTTGACTCCCTTCCCCCTGACTTCCTTGGCTGCAGGCCTCCCCAGCACTGCAAGCTGTGCTGAGTTGCCAGGTCCTGTCCCCTGGGGCAAGGGTGCAAGAGTGAAAGACAGAAAAAGGAGAGGAAGCTTGGTGACTCCAGCTGCAGCAGCAACCAAAGCAATGCAGGGAGCTGCTGCCCGGGGGAGCCTGGGTGCTGCAAATTAACCCCCAATTGAACAGCCCTGGGTTAAATACTTAAATATTGGCCTCTACACTTTTGCAGTCCCCTAGGTAAGTGCTTGTTTAAGATCAACTGGGGTTCTTCACCCAGGTTTATTGTGCCTACAGATTCAGGCAGACATGACTTCCTTGTTATACAACAGGCTTGCCTGTTTTAAGTTACTTTTGCAATCAGAAGTGTCCAATGGGCAGCCACCTGGGAAAGTTCCAATCAATGAGCCAGCCTCATCCGACCTTGCCTTTGGCTATCATAAACCCAGTTTCAGAGCAATTCTACAATTAGTTTAACTGACTTTATGCCCCTTAACCAACTGACAAAGTGTATTTTCTTATGAATGGAAATAAATGCCTACTTGTTCAACAGAAAGCAGGGTATTTGATTATTTCTCTTCCTGGACTCATAAGCTTGTAACTTGGAAGGCAGATGAAAGGCTTTTGCATTTATCCACAGTTCTGCTTTTCAGCTAATTTAGCACAAACACATGCCAGACAGTACTACAAAAATTAAATGTCAATCCAAAGCATCCAAAATAGATGTTTAAAAAATCATGTCAAATGTTTATGCTTTTAATCCAAAGAGCTGAAGTTTTAATTATAAAGCAGCTAGTGAATCTGTTTAGATCACAATTATGTGAAGCAGCTTTCAGATGAACTGCATTTCTGTCACTTACTTTCAGAAGTGTAATTATTTTCCCCTATGTGAAAAGCTGAAGGGTTAATAGAAGCAAAAAACAATTGTAAATGGCAAGGGGTGGGGGGAAGAGGGCAGAGAGAGAAATAAATCCCTGCTATGTGCAAGATTTGTTTTGAGATGTGGGAAAAATTCAAGTAATCGATCTTCTGTGGCATAACCATTCTACCCATATCGGAGTCAATATACCTAAATATTTTCTACATCTCAAGTTGCTTCTGAGACCCGAGGCTCATTCAGTAAAAGAGCTCCACTAAATATACTTGGAACATAGCAGGAAGCCACAGTTATACAGGTGAGCGAGAAGAATTAAATCTGATTTTAAAAAGCTTCCTTTAGACAATAGTCATTAGTATTATTGCACACGTAGAAAGTGTCCACCCATGTAGTTATTAGGCGTCATGACGTTAACTCTGAAGTACCTCAAACACAAGGAAGAAAGAGAGTCAGGCTCTTTGCTCCTCACTCATATAAGCCATAAATAAACCACCACATTTTATGGATTTCAATGACGCTCACTTGGGTACTGTGCTTTCCAGTGATCCCTCTGTGCTTTCTGCATCTAGCCTTAATTATCAGAGTATAAGAAGAGCTTCCCAGCAGAATTTCCCACCCAGAATCCATCTGGGATACTCAACTTTTCCCAGCACAGTCCCAACACTGCATCTTTTCTTCTAACCCAAAACTCAATAACATTTTTTTTAATTACCATATTTTCATACATACAACATACCCCAGAATATAATATGCACTTTTTTTAAAGGAAAAAAAAATGGTTCAGAGTTAAAGCTGTATAGAGCAGAGACAAATCCTAATCTTAAAATGACTCATGCACCCTTTCCTACTTAACTAAAACTGAAACACTAGCTGTTGCTGAAGACTGGTCTCCATGAGTGGATCTATGACTTTGGAGAGAGCTACAGAGTCTCCAAGGCTCTGAAATAGGAAGAGGGAAACCAGAAGCAGCTAGCTGACAGCAAAATTGCCTTAGGAAAGGTTAATTTGATTAGTGAAACATCAAGACTATTGAAAAGCAGAAAAAATCATTAACAGCTTTGCAGTGAAGAACAATTAACCATTAGGTAAGTTGATTCCCTCAGCTGCCTGAATAGTAATGCAACAGCTACTATACTGTGGAGCAAAAATCCAAGCAGGGTCTTTCTCTCCAGGGCAGAAAATCAGCTTGCCTCTTAATACAAACTCTCAAATTTTGCTGGCCTGATTTTGGGGGAAAAGGTGCATGATTCAAAAGGCTAATAACCTGGTAACTAAACTTACTAGCAGTGTTCAAGTTATTGCTGAGGTGTCCAGTGCTTTTGCTTGAATGTGCTGGACAGTGAGAAACAATCTTTAAATTATTGACACCTGGGTCAGAAGACATAAAATTCTTTCTTGATTTATTTCTGTAATAAAATTAATTTAAATCAATTAAACAAATTCTTTTCAATGTAGGGACTAATTTAAATTTAGCTGATACATATTAGAACCTATTGGCAGGGTAGGATTTTATGAAGAATAATTGTGTGCGTGTTGTATTTATTTCCCCAGCTCCATCTGCTGTGACTCTGTATGGAAACAAGGAAAGTAGAATTTTTTTTTTGATAACCTTATTCCATTTTGTTACTGGTTTATTTGGTTCAATGCTTTCAGTTCAGACTTGTTGAAAATCATTTTTTTTAACAGTGGAAAATTAAACTTGCTGTACAGAAGCAGAGATGAATGACCACCATCATTGGTTTGTGTGAGAAGGGAGGGGTTTTGTTTTCTAAATAACCTGGACAATATTTTTTGTTGCAACACTGAGCTAGGGCTTCAGAATCTTGCCATTAAGAAAAGGCATTTCTAAAAGAAAAGCACAGATGGATTTTAAGCACCAAAGAAGATAATCCAATACTTGCACAAAAATGTATTTTTCAGTTCTCCATCCAAGTAGACTGACGCACAACTAAATGCATGTGACAATTTTCCTCATTGTAAATCAAAAACATTATAATGTGACTAGTGAAGAAAAAAGGAGTTGAAATTTGAATAATATGTGGGATAAATTAATTTTAAAAGGTCAAATATTAAAGGTATATTATTTGCCTGTTTGATTATTTATAGAATATTAAAATGTAACCATCAAAGAATGCGCAGAACAGTAATACACAATAATTATCATGATATATTGAATAAAGCCAGTTAAAGAAACTTCCCTTGCCCAAACTGAATCTTTCCAGCCACCAGAACATAGCGTGAATCAAAAGACCATGTCCCAAAGTCAGTAAACAAAGGACCAGTGGTAGAGCAATTTCCAGAGTCTAGTATATTGCTTTCACACTGCCACCAATGTTCAGCATTAGTATGTAGGGACGAGCTGGTAACAATTATTTTGATGCTGCTCAGGGAGAAAGGTGATTTGTAGGGAAAACAGGATCCAAACCACTCAGGATTTAGAAAACAAAAGTCAACACTGAATTGCCCATGGGAGCAAACAGGAAACTTTTTGTGTCTATGGAGGACAAGAAATTCAGGCTCCAAAAAGCTACAGTTACTTTAGTTGCCATTATAACTGTTATGCTCTTAGCTTTGAAGTAGATGCATATATGTGCATTTAAGACATATATACATTTAAGACAAAGAATCCCTGGAGTATACCTTGCCTGATTTAACTACTTGTACAGGCTTTCATTAAGGGTTGTGTGTCACCTGTTGTTCCACTCTTAACATTTTTCTAATGATCACATTGCAAACCCTCTACTGGCTCTTGTCCTGGGAAAGTATCAACATTAAGGTAGCACTGAGGAGCATTTTGGTAATGTGCTGTTGAACAACCAGATAGAAAATAAAATGCCTTGGAATAAGCGGTGAGGAATTGGGATCCCTAGAAATTGACCTATGCTACGTTGTTATATAAGCTACTTAAGTCATTCTTTATAACAGAGCCTAAGTTATTTATTGAGGAGGCACGTCTACCAGATATGGCAAGTGAGGTTGCCTTTTCAGACAGACAAAAGGAGATGGTTACCTATGCTCCAGATCAGGGGTTTTGTCTAAGGGGTCCATGAAAGATGACTATGATCAATCAAAAGTATGTGAATATTTACACTTACAAGTCAAAGGGGTCTACACCTCCATTTGAAATTTTTTAGGAGTCTGCACATGAAAAAAGTTTTAAAACCACTGTTCTTGATACACTCAACTCACAGACTCTCCACCCTGCTGTAACTCTGTTTAAAAACATTTCAGATTGGGACTCTTCAGGAAGCTGATAGCAGTTCCCTCATTCAATCAATCATTGACCTGGCAGAAGTGAGCATGTCACAGGAGCATAGGTGGCAGAAGGCCAGAGCTAACGGGGCTCAGCCTGCCCCCCCCCGCAAATGTGTGGCAGCGGGTAGGGCCACAGGGCAGCCCAGCCATGGTCTCCGGGCAGCTGCAGCAGAGGTGGGGAGGAACACACATGTAGCCAGGACCACAGCCCAACATGGCAGGCAAGTACCAGTCAATTTTGTGAAGGCTAAGGGGCTGGGGGGGCAGATCAAGGCCCCCGCAGTGAGGGAGGGAGTGGGGCAGAGGCAGGGGTGAATGGGGCCCTGGCTGGGCTGGGTGGTGGGACAATCAGAGGCTGGCCTTGCTCATCCAGGGGCATGGGGGCGGGGGGAGGGGAGCTCCCACCACTGTGTGCACCCCAGCAGAGGCCCAGGGGGAGTACATGCCCCCGCCAATCTGTGTGTGGGGCAGAGGTGGCTGCTGCTCTGTGCTGGGTTCCGCGTGCCACTGCAGCTGTCCCAAGAGTGGTGTGATGCCACTTGCCTGCTGCCGCAGGGCTGCACTACACCCTTGCCCTCCTGGCAGCGGGATGCACATGGCATTGCACAGCTCTCAAGGCAGCGGGGTGCAAAGCCCAGTGTCTCTGTCCCACACACAGATTGGGGGTCACATGGCCCCTGGGCCTCCCCTGGGGTGCGCACAGCAGTGGGAGTCCCCCCGTGCCCCTGAGTGAGCTGAGCGGGCTCCGATTGTCCCACTGCCCAGTCAGCCAGGGCCCCATTCTCCCCAGCCCCTGCCCCACTCCCTCCCTCGCCATGAGGACCTTAATCTGCCCCTTTGCCCCTTTTCCCTCCCTCCGCCCCTTTCCCCACAGATGTACCTGCCAGGTTGTGGGCGGGGTGCAAGTACTCAGCCTCCCCCCAAATCATTTTTTCTCCCTCTGCCTATGGACAAGAGAAGCTCTAACTAGTAGGAAACTAGACAAGGCAGTGTTCTGTTTCACTACACTCCCCAACTGGCCCTTTTTACTCCCTTATTCTAGGGGTGGTGGCAGTTGTTGGAATAAGAGGCCAAATTTCTACCCACAGAGAGGTCTTCTCTGGCTTTTTTAAAGCCATTTAGTGCCACTTATGTGGGCCAACATACCCTTAACAAAGCAGAGAACTTGATCCTAAATATTTTGACAAGAGAATTTGCTCAGGACATTCTTTGGTGCTATTTGAGATTTACAGAGCAGACACACAAAGGATTGTGCTATACATGATGCTCACAAAAGCATAACTTTTTTTTCCAAATTACCAGGCACCAGTGACCCTCAGGATTGCTGATCAGTCAATGAGAATTTATTCTGACAATGAGCTATCTTGTGTTTCATGGATGGGTTCTATTGACAGTGCTGAAAGAATGATGGGAAGAATTCTATAAATCGAGTCTGAACTTCACTCTAGCTTTCTGTCTCCCAAAATTTAATTGGAACACTTCGCTATTTTTCTTTTTTGACTTTATACTCATCAGTACTTTTACTTCAGATCCAGTAAATATAATTGGCTTCCTATTCTTTATATTATAGTAGTGCTCAAAGTGTGCTAAGAACTATACATAGGAGGACCTAGTCCTTGCCCTGAATGCCTTATATTCTAAATGATAGGTGATAAGGAGAAATGAAGGTATTTAGTGAAGGGGCATTCTAGAGAAAACTAGACTCACTTCAAACAGCAGGCAATTTGTAGAAGCCTTTTTATAACTTTTATAAAACCAATGTGGTTTCTGAGAACCCTTAATTTTGAAAGGAACACAAGAGCTTTGTGTCATCTCATCTGCTTTGGTCATGGCAGGTTTGAGATGTCCTACTTCCAATGATATCAGTGGCAAAATGTGTATTCCCTTAATGAGAGTGGGCAGTACTGTAGCAACGGCAGTGGGGGTCGGGGGCAAGTTGGGTGTCCGCCCTGGTTGCCAAAGCAAAGGGGAACCAACAGGTGCTGCCCAGCCAGGGTGGGGTGCAGAATGGAGCCACGAGCAGCTCATTTAGGAGGGGATGGGGATGGGGGAAGGACAGCTCCCACCACTGCGTGCACTCCTGGGCAAGCATGGGGGGACGTGTGCCCCCCCAGATCTGTGTGTGGGGCAAGGGTGGGCTGCTGCTGCAGGCTTTGCCCCGGGTGCCCAACTTCGTTGCTATGGCACTGAGAGTGGGATTGGGCTTTTTGGCAGAGTTCAAAGTAACTGAAAAAAATCCATATATAAACAAATTATTTCTACAAATGAGAAACAGATACATTAAAAGAATTAGGAAAAAAGTTTCTGAGTAAAATCTATCCAGTGCCTGCTATCAGGGCTGTCCCTGGGGGAGGGGGACAGGGGCGAATTGGGGCGACCACCCCAGGCCCTACGCTTTGGCGGGCCCCATGGAGCTGAGTAGAGCAGCCACAGCCCCTCCTGCAGGGCTTGCCTAGAGCCGGTGACTCTGCGCTGTTGCTGCTACTGCCAGCTTCACATCGGCCACTTGCCCCCCCATCACCTGCCACCACTGGCTTCTTTGCATCCAGGCCCCACACAGGCTGATTTGCCCCGGGCCCCACACTCTGCTAGGATCATCTCTGCCTACTATCTTACTCCCTTGAGTGTAACTTGTTAAATTTATTTCAAAGAAGGAAACATTTATTTTCTAAAGAACAAAGACATGCTGTTTCGGTCGAAACAAAGAAAATTAATTACTAAGTTGCTGACGAAGAATTGCACTAACCACTCAGTTCTTGTAATTTTAAGAGGTGTGGACTGTACAGCCATAGATAATAAGAAAAAGAATCAATTCCAGAGGTCGTCATAACCATTATAACTCCATGAAATAACCTTCCTTAACAGACAAGGCATTTTTTACAGTGTAGCTCTCAATGAAGTACAAAAAGCAAGACAGATGGCTATCCTAAGGGAGACAAAGCAGTTATTACTATACTAAATCTTGGTTAAAGTCTCCCCCTGCTGTTTTATAAAATGTTAGTTAATGTGCTTGGGACAAGAAGTAATAGAAATATTTAACTCCTTGTTGGTTAAAGAAAAACAAAACTTAAACTTTGGCATTGTTATTTTATCTGAAAATGTGTGGTATATATGGCATACGTGAAAATATACACATACATGTGGTATATATGACATATGTAATTTGGAAATGGCTTGTTGTGTTCAGCAAATTGCACTTTGTTCTAATTGTGTAATACTGGTAATTTGGTATTTTGGTACTGTTCCCATGGTCACATTTATAGACTTTTGAGAACGGGTATCTGTGGAAATACTTCTGGCTTTTTTACAGTTCAGCTCTTAATAAAATTTTTCTAATTAGCCTGTGGACCATGAAATACTGTTGTTTCAAATACAAAAGTGAATGTACCAGTCTTGGCTACTTAGAGTTTTATTTTAATGATCAACATGGTTTATAAGATTTTAACCAAGATTCACACTTCAAGAATTCATACTTCAAGGAAGTAGAAGGATTGTGGGTTAGGCTACATGGGGGGCAAGGAGAAAGGGATTTGGTGGTAGGGGTCTGCTACAGACCCCCACATCAAGGGGAAGAAATAGATGCGGGGCTCCTGAGGCAGCACACGGAGACCATAAAAGCTAAAGAGGTGGTAGTCATGGGGGACCTAAACTACCCGGACATCTGCTGGGAGACACAGACGGCAAAGTCCCACTGATCATGCAGGTTTCTAACCTGTGTACAGGACCTCCACCTGACACAGGAGGTACATGGTCCCACTAGGGGGAATGCCATACTGGATCTGGTATTGGCAACGGGGGATGACATGGTAGAGGACCTACAGATTGGTAGCCATCTGGGGGACAGTGATCACCTAATAATAGAATTCACCATAAAATGTCGAGTGGGTAAGGTAACTAGTAGGGTGAAAGTGCTAGACTTTAGGAAAGCTGATCTCAATGAACTCAGGCGATTAGTCAAGGACGCACTGCAGAGTAGGAGTTTTGAAGTGATGGGAGCCCAAGAAGGGTGGCTGTGCCTTAAGGAAACGATCCTTCGGGCACAAAGCGAGACGATCCCCATGAGAGGTAAAAGAGGGAAAGGGGCCAGGAGGCTTCCCTGGCTGACCAGAGAAATCC
>NW_005843172.1:263485-277777 GCF_000455745.1 Alligator sinensis
TCTTTCCTGCCTATGCAGGGGGTCAGACTCGATGATCTATTGAGGTCCCTTCCGACCCTAGCATCTATGACTCTATGAATCTATGAAGAGTATGTAAGTCATGGACCATTACATCTACAAAACAGCAAGCAGAATGTATGAGGATTAGCTATCTCTATGACAGTATAAGGAAGTGGATTAACTGAGCTAGTTGTGATAGCTTTTAATCAATATATGAATCTAAGCCATTTCAGGGATACTTACTGATGTGACAAAGTTTTGATGGGAAGGTTTCTGAGATCTCAGGTGGACAATCAGGGCTGGAAAGAGAGAGAGAGAGAGATCAGAATTTACTAATAATATTTTCAGTTTCCACATGGATGCCTCCACTCAATTCCATTTAATGAACATGTTGTAAAAGTTTTGCTCCACTGGGGAACTGAACAAGCTTTGAAACTTTGAAAGTTGTTCTCCAGCCAGTTCTAGTAATTAATAGCATTTAGACTGCACAGTCAAAGTGAAGGTGATAGCCAAAGGGTGTGACATAGTTTCATAGTTTGTAGGGTCAGAAGGGACCTTGAAGATCATCAAGTCCGACCCCCTGCCATGGCAGGACATGTAGAAGGATTATTTCAATTTAAAGCCCTGTCATACTTTACGTCCAAATGAACAAAATTACTTATTTGAAAAAGAGTATTTGATCAGTTTTCTGGCATAGTAAGTATATTAAAATGTCTTATAAATAGCAAACAAGACTTAAAAGAAGAAAATGTACAATGACCCTGTACCAGGTTAGCCTGCTCCTTCAAGGTTAATGGGACTTGGGCCAAAAACAGAACCAGAACTTTCACTGGGGAGGATAAGAGTTGGTCCCACACAGTGCTGCATGTCTCAGCAGAGTGCTTCCAGGATCTGCTGGAACATTTTGTGAGTTAGCTGACTCTTCTGGATCATTTCATATCCACTACACCCTAGAAAACTCTGTCCAATTTGATAGGACCTAAATCAGCAGCTGTCACATGATTCCTGTAAAGGGCTCAGAGAACTCAGAAGAAGAGAGGTGGGTTTCTGTGGCAGGCTTTTTGGTCTCTGTATCCTGTTTTGATCAGCAGAATGGCTTTTTTGAGGTGTTTTACAAGTTTGTATGTTTGTGCTAAAACATGTACTAAGGGAAGGTCCTGAAAGAGAGCTGGGAATGACTCTAAATTTTACTTGAACTGATTATAGTGCCCACCAATTTAAATATTGTGAAAACCAAGCATGAAGTTGGCCCCTGGAAATAAATGTAAACTGAAGCAGATACAAAAAAGACAGTAAGTGTGTCTGGTGAATTCCTCCCATATGTACATGTGATACAGATTTTTTAATTAAAAGGGAAAAGATGGAGGATGCCATCTGTGTATGAGCACAACATCAGCAAAAGATAGCGGTACTCATCCCATGGTATCAACAGAAGCAGTAAGAAACATAGCCTGCCGTCTGACACCAACAGGCCCCAAATGTCCAAATGTAAGCGCCCCAAATGTCTGAAGAAAATCATGGACTTGGTGGTTCTGAAACACTTTGAACAGGTTCTGCCTGTGTGTGGAAGGAGAGACCCTGGGAAGTGGGGAGGGAAAGGTGACTCTTCTCTGCAACTTGCCCCAGGCGGTGCCAGGAATGTAATTGGGGACTGGAGCACCATGCTGCACTCCAGAGTCAGTGCTCACTCTGGATTGGTGGCAACCAAGCTCAGAGAAGTACTTCTGGCCCCGGAGAGGGACAGCTGGGGAGAGACTGCAGTGTTGTGGCAAAGAAAACACGGGTGGACTCTCCCACTTGTGCTGGTCTGTGGCAAGTGGCAGACAGGCACAAGCAGCTGGCACAGGTGACCAGAGGATTGCAGGCTAAGGAAGGTACCAGTGGGCAGGACTGGGCCTGACCGTGGTGGGACACTTGAGCTGAAGAGGAGCCAGATCAGGAATGACACAAAGTGAGCTGAGAACAGGGAGAGGGGCTGCTCAGTGTCGAAGTCACCAGGACTGGGTTTTTATGTTGTTAAAAGAGTGAAAGTAAATTGAGGAAAAGTGACTCAGAGTACATTGAGATACTTTACAGACCACCTCACTTTATAGACGGAGGGGATGAATTGATAAAAATATTTGTCTTTTTGGGGGGATTACAATTGATTGTAGCCTAAGTTGATGTTTAAGTTTGGACCTCTGTGGGACTGTGACAAGGGCAAATGATAGGGGGCACTGACCCCAAAGACAAGGCATCCCCTTGTTGAATTAATTCTGGTTTGTTTTGGGACTATTAAAAAGAATTAATGTTTGAGTGCACAAGGGCACTTGTCAGTGGACCCACAACAGGGGAAGGACCTTTTTGTTGTTGTTGTTGTTGTTGCACCTTTGATCCTGAGGCCCCACGGACGGGTTGTGTTGCACCCAACAGCAGGACCTAATGTGGATCCCTGGCAGCTCAGATAGGTTTGCCATACATGGCCTGAAGTGTGGGAGAGGGGTTCCCCATGATAAGAGAATCCCATAACATCGAGTAAGTGGTAAGGGTGGGGTGTAGGGATAGGTATAGCCTGTCGCGGCCCGATAATAGTCAGCCGGATCTGAGAGAAGTTTCTAGAGATTTCTGGGTTAGGTTATGGAGAAGGTTTATTTAAACAACCGTGTTCAACAACAAAGGGATGGTTACAAATAACAATAGAACATGAAATGTGACTATGACATACAATAACACCACAAACATAAACATATATCAATGGCACTTATCGGTCAGAGCCGGTTGCCAAGCGTGCACGCTTTCTGTCCAATTAGGCTGTTAGCCTCTCAAAAGTCATGTGTCCCCCAGTTTGTGAGCTGACTCTGGCCGGTGAGGCATGGTCCAGCACGATCCTCGTCACGACCTCAGTCTCTGACTGATCAAATCGAAAGTGATGGTCCCAGTGTCGATCTCAAACATCTCCACCACTGTTTGGGTGTGCTGAGACTTTATACTGTTGGCTGAGTCACTCACAATCTTAGGTTTTGAATCATGCCTTTATTTGGAAGACGCCATCCGTTATGGATACAAGCCTCAGAAAGCACACATCATCGCTTAGGAGAAAATGCATAGTCATTTACCTACAAGACTGAGTTATGGAAATTCCCATGGAAAATCCCCAAACCCCACTGGGAATTCCCCCACAAGTGCCCCACAGAGAAACTCCTCTAACAGGCCCCAAGGCAGGGGTGGAAAAATGCGGCCTGGGGGCTGGATGCAGCCTGCCAGGCCATTCTATCTGGCCCGCGGGGCCCTTAAAAAATTTAGGAAATTAATATTTATCTGCCCTGGGCTACCTGTCATGAGGCCCATGATGGCTTGTCAAAACTCAGTAAGTGGCCCTCTGCCCAAAATAATTGCCCGCCCCTGCCCCAAGGTATCACTCAGCGGAACTAGCTCCCTAACAGAAGTAAGATCAAAGTTTTGGTAGGCGAGAGACCAGCATGTAACCTTATTGAAATCATTTTAGAAGTAAGAGGGCTGGGGTGTCATGGGTACTAAGGCACATGGTTGACAGGCTATAGCAGAAGCATTCATGGCATGGCCCTGTAAGTTTCCAACAAGTTGTCAATTCTTCACCAAGTATCTCAGTTGTCCGTACCTCTTGCATTGTCTGTTGATTTCGGTAACCAAGGAGACACCCTCAAAATCTCCCTGTTCACAGGTGACCCACACTCTCATACTCTCACCTGCCACAACTTGATAGTATACTTAATTAAATTGGGAGAAAGAGTATGTGAACAGGTCCGGTTCCGAGGTTCTCCTTCTGATCTTGTAAGGGCTCCTCCTTCCCCTGCACCCCCAGCTTGAGCCACACCATTAGGATGTTTGTGTTCTTGAAAGCACTATATTGTTTGCCTTGGGTGAATCACTCACAGGTGACCCTCAAACGTTGAAAAGAAACACAATGTCAGTTTGTTTGACACTCACAAGCATCTCACTATAGAAATAAACAGGATTGAGTGTAGGTTACAGCCTTAGTCCCATGCCTCCCTGTCTAGTCACCATCCCAATATGGCTTCTGCCGGGATGTATCAAACAAATAAAGCTGAATAAATCATTCAGCACTCACCCAGCAGATGTACCGACGATTACTCCGCTGTCTTCAGTTGCTGCATTCATTCCCTAATATGAAGTCTCTGCAGCTAGGCTCCTGTTGCAACTCCTCTAGCCGCTGAGGCTATGCTGGCTCCCAGCCAGCACTGGGTAGAGCGGGATATTCCCCATGCCATGCTATACTTACCTGACTCCTCTCCCCTTCTCCACACTGTGTTCTGTCTGCATGACTCTCCTCCCCTGGCTCCAGGATGCCACTTCCAGTTCCAGCTGTTCTTGGGAGCCTTTCAGATTTCCAGTTCTCTCTCTTCCCCAAGTGGTCATAGGAGGATCTTTTATGACAGGCGCCGGATCCCTTCCTCTTATCCAGAGGAAAGACCAGCTAGAAAAACGTATTTTACGGTAGCATCCTGCCTCAGTGGCACGGCAGTGTCAGGAGAGGAAGCCTCTTGGCCTGCAGCCGCTCTTGCTGTCTCGGGCTGCCTCTTCACTTCCTCACACAAATCTGTACATTCTACTAAATACCTTATCACAAGGACATGCAAAGAAAGGATTCCAGAAGTAAATTTGGCCAAACAAATCACAGAAACAACATCAAGAGTGCGTAAGTGCTAAAACAAGCATATATGTTGGCTAGAGATTCCACAACTTCTCAAGGCAGCTTGCTCCACTGTCTTACAGTTTTTGCAGTTAAGGTTTCCTGAGATTTGGTGTGCATGTATTTTACTGCAGTTTCAGCTCCACATGTCCTGCCCCTTCTGGAAAAGAAGGACAATGTTTCTTCATCTTCTTTGTGGCAGTCTTTCAAGTAGTAAGTCTCCTCTTAATCTTTTTTCCAAGCCAAGCATGCAAAGTGCCTTCAACTTTCTCATATAGCTTGAATTCCATTCCCTTTATCACGTTGTTCATACACCTCTAAACCATCTCCAATTTCTCTACTTCATGGAAGTTTCACTCATTTAAACAAATGCAACTCCACCTGTGTCAATATTGTATTAATACCATATTATTCTGTATCACATGAATACATGATTTAGCATATGAATTGTGATAATACCTTTAAGTTCTCATCATAAGCAAGGACCTCATGCTGGCCATGGTTCAGACAAGCACAAGAAGATGACCTCTGCCATAAAAGCTTATAAGAAAAAGCTTGTTATAAACCAATTGGAAAATAAATACAAAACCAATAGCACAGGTTCTCCAGCTTGGAACAAGATGCTTTTCTCTTTGATTTTGTGGCTGTTTTCAGTTTGAATAGGGTTGAAGGGTTGTTGTAGCTGTGAAGGGCCAGAAAATGAGAGAAGCAAAGGATTTTAGGTAATATCTTTTATTGTACCAACAACAATTGGTGCAATAAAATATATTGCCAAAAAGAAAAAGAGCCCTGGCTTTGGCTTGAATAAATAGTTCTAGAATGAGTGGTTTGCAGATCAGTATTTGTAATGCTCTAAATTGGATTGGTTGGCAAATCAAGTTTACAAAAGAAGCTAAGCCAAAACTTGATTTATTTATTGCAAGACGAGGATGTGTTTAAAAAATTGTAAGGTCAAGTACCTGCCTTTTTAATATGACTAGCAGAGCAACTATAGTAGATGAACACGTATTATTAAATTAAAGCAGATAATAAGTGTTTGTATTGGTTTTGTCATTTCAGTGGCAATTCAAATTGCCAGGCTGAGAAGCAGTGGGCGTTAAGTGCCTGAGTAATAAATCTGTGAATCAGTGGAGAATGTAGCAAGTTACAGGTATTATGGGGCAGATGGCAATGAAGGATGATCATGAATATTACTTGGACAATCAGAGAATAAAAGAGAATGATGGGGATTAATAGTTTTGTAGAGTTTGAAATTAATCTAAGAGTGTCGACAGACATGACACAAACACTACTGCCAAAGTGACTGCAGTGCAAGAGATCCTTCATTAGTACAAATAGAGGTTGTGCCACACCAGTTTACAGATGATATGTCCCCATATTTTTATATCTGCACTTCAAGACAGACATCAGTTGTACATTTAAAAACAATTGGAAGGTCATTCTTAGTGTTGAGAGACTTTAATACTACTCTTGGCCTGTTCCTGAGAGATACCTGATACATGCAACTTTCCTAAATTTCACTCTGGAATTCCAGCTATTCAGACCGGTTAGGATTTGGTCTTGTATTTGAAACCAGAAAAATAAGACCTGTAACAAGTAAATCCCATGTGGTACGTAACCCTGACCCAGATGTTCTCTTTATTATGTGTGCTCCAATGGCACCTAGAAGTAGTGATCAGAACTGGGAATGTCCTGTGCTAGAACTGCATATGAAAAGAGACAGTCCCTGCCTAAAAGACAAGAGATGGCATAAGAGAGGACATGTTTAACTGTGTGATATTGGTTGGTAAACAAAGATAGTATTATTTTATGCCATTTGTGAAATAATATGTGGCCAAATTAAGTATGGCCACGCACCAGTTTTTCATGAGTTTTGGGATACTAAATATTTTACTCAAAGCTCCATGTCCTGGAGTCATGTGAGCATACCAAGAACTGGGCTTTAATTAAAAATGTTTAAAAATCCAGTTATTCATGGCTGCAGAGAAAATCTTGAGATATGAAGCTTATTGTTTCAAAAAATTAAGAGGCAAGTGAAGAGCCCCAAATGTACTATTAAAAAGCCTCAATGTACTATTAAAATCATTTTTCCCTTTGGGGAAAGAAGGACTCATGATTTTTTGAAAGCTTGAAGTCGGCCATACTGTATTACATATGTGCAAGGAGACAAGAGCAGCCTGTGCACTGAACCTGAGCTGACCTTTCCTTACTTTTAAATGCTTACCTCTGCCACTTAAGCATTGCAATGAAGTAGCTGCTTGCATTTAGTTAGGAATGTAAATGTTTCTGCTGGCTGATGTTTGGATACCTACCTCTGCATATGCTGGAAATATCATTCACATCTATCTTGTAGATCTTTTGTTTTATGAGGTTTTTGCTTGTTTGAGAGTCTGTACAGACTGCCCAGCAACCTAAGACTCTTCATACTATATTAATTTCTGTAACTGCTTAACATTTGCATCTAATTAGGAAAATGAGCTGATTATGGTAAATGCAGTTTCTCCTGTTGCTGGTTTTGGCATGATGTCAAGGCACTCGAAAGTTTTAGTTTTCTTAACTAAAATGTTCTTAAAGTCTCCTTTTTCCCAAGCATTTCCTATTATTTTTCTTTAAGCTGTTGTATCGAGTCGGGGAAAGGATGGTCCTATACCAAGGAGACAGAGCACTGATTCTGGACTCAGTCTTGCCACTTCTACACCCATGAAAGCATTCAGCAGCCGCAAGATTAGGCCACAAGTCACAAGCCCTGCTCAGGTGAGTAACAACATTTTGTCTTTGTCAGAACATCTCAGATCCTGAACAAGGGTTTTTCTGCAGAAGCAATATACTTGTTCTCACAGATCCCAGTGGCTTTTATCCTCACATAAAGGAAACAAGAGTGTCAAGCATCAAACATTCCTATTGAACAAAAGAAATGTTTGCATTCACTGAATAGTAAAGCAGAAGTACAGATGCAGCATCACACAAAATAGCTTCTGCTGCGCACACCTGCTGAAAACAGCTATGAAATTTCCATGGCTGAATCCCTCTCCTTCCCACTGAAATGCTATAGGATACTCTGTGGACTGACATTTCTTTTGGATTTGTTACTGTTTTTCCATACTGATTCCATGCACTTACAACTTCGTGGATGTGTGTGTATTATTACACAGAATATGCATTCTGGTGGGTTTTTTAGGGAGGAAAACAAGGGCTTTCACTTGTCCACACACCTTATAATTTGTGGGCCAAAAATTAATATTGTAGTCAGGGCAATGTATCGCATATAATTTCTCAGCTCTAAACCACCTAATTAAAAGGACTCTGTGGAGTAAGGTGCCCCCTAGTGGTTATGCACTCTGAAAATATTTCCATCTTGTTCCCTACTCCCTCTCAGACATTAGAAAAGTAATTCTTTCTTTTCAAGTAGTGGCACAATTCTTGCTGCCATTACATTGTTATCATTGCTCTCCACTCCTAGAAAATATTTCTGTTTTAGTGAGTGATAATGGCTGCCAATAAAGAGGAAATACAGACTCACACAGAATAGTTCTTGAGTTCATGGAACTTAAGAAAATTATCCTATTTCAATTTAAACTCCAAAAGACTCTGGGCCTGATCCTGCAATGAGATTAGAAGGTGTTCAGCTCCTTGGCATGGTTTGTGTTAACTAACATCATGTGAGAATGTCCTGATGAGTAGCCTGGTGATGGCTCAGGGCATTAGTCGATGGCCTTTGCAATAACAGATCATGTTTTGGCATCCAATCATGCGTGAAGAGGCAGCAAATCCATAGGGGGTGTTTTTGGTTCAGATCAGGAAACTCACTGGGAGATAGGAAGGCTCAGACTTAGCGGGCATTTGATTATACTTTGTGAACTGATGGAAAGAAGATTTTAAAAAGTTATCAAGTATCTGTTCTGCCCAAGCCCTATCCAGTGTAGCTGACTGAGCTGATATTGTTCCTGTCCTTTGAATCCTGCCCAGAGTATGCAGCTTCAGGACAAATGCCCAATCAGAGTGTTTTATAGGCATAATTTTGCACAAGTCTTTTCCCAACAAGATTCTTTTGCCTGGACCATGGATAAAGGTCCATTTTATGCCTGAGTACTGCAATGATCTGGTCACCTCTCTAGAATGCAGGATAGTGGGAGTAAATGACTAATCTGAGTTCCTAGAGGGTGTGGCAGGGAAGGAGACAGGTGAAGAAGGAAGGAGCCTAGAATACCAGGGAACACCTCAACAGAATGATTATTCTGTATAATAATACACACACATCCATAGAGTTTTATCTTCAGTGACTGGCTTTGCATAAGTCATAGGAAATGGCTTTCTATCCCAGATCAGAACTGAAAGAAGAAAGCAGGTGTTGCAGTTCTTTATGAAGGTGGTGCAAAAAGAAGCTTTGGCAAAGGGCTGAGGCCACTGTAACTGAACTTGCCGCGGCCTTGAACCACAGTACCTAATATTCTGCTTCTATAAAACATTGCCAATATATGCTCAAGAGGTCCCAGGTAAAAGGCTATGCCCCCCACTACAGAGGAAGGCAAAAACCTTCACAGTTCATACCAATCTGACCATGGGGCAGAATTCCTTCCTGACCCCAAATATGGCAATTGGTCTGACCCTGGGTGGAGGGGCAAGACCCTCTAGCCAGGAACCTCCAGCTTTGCTCTTTGCAGGAGAATCAGCATGCCCCAGTTGAAATCCCCAGCCTTAGCTGTAGCCAGCACCTAGTGCCTCTGGGGAGGCTTAAAAATGCTCTGACACATAGCAGAAAAAGGGGAGGTGGGGTGAGAGCAACCAGAAAACCCCAGAAGCATGGGAAATACCCAGGATAGAAAATAGGCATAGCTATGCCTAGAACAGGGGTTGGCAACATTTTTGGGCAGAGTACCAAAAACACCCACAATCTCAACTTGTAAGATGTTGGTGTGCCAGGTGCGGACAGCAGGGGAGCCGCAGGGGGCCAATCCTTGTTGTAGCAGCTCAGCTCTGGCCCCTTCTCCAAGGTGCAAGTGCCAAGCAAAATACCTTTGTGTGCCATGCTTTGGCATGTGTGCTGGGGGTTTCCTACCCCTGGACTAGATTATCCCCAAATAGTGGCTGTCCAACCTCTTCTTGAACACCTGCAGTGATGGAGAGTCCACAACTTCCCTAGGCAGTCTATTCTACTGCCTCATTATTCTCACAGTGAAGAAGTTTTTCTGGATATCCAATCTAAATTTACTTTGCTGCAACTTCAAGCCATTGGTCTGCATCCTCCTCTCTGCAGTAAGGGAGAAAAGGTGCTTTCCTCTTTACGGCAACCCTTCACATATTTGAAGTCTGTTATCATGTCACCTGGTAAGCACCTTTTCCACAAGCTGAACATACTTTACCTAGCTCCAGCAGCCCTGGGCAGAATGTCAGGGCTGGACAAGGGATGCAGCAGGTTGCAGCCCTTTGCAACACTCACCTGTGGCCAAGGAGCAGCTCCAGCTAGGGGATAGGATGGGCAGAGGCTGCCTGGGTCATGTCCAGGGGGAAACACGGGGCCTGGTGAGCTCCTGCACACAGCAACAGTCTCCCTCAGGCTCCTGGTGTGTGTACCCCAAGGCACAAAAAGTCTGGAGGCTTTTATAGCCTAGCCTAGAGAGCAGCCCAGCCCTGGGGGAGGAGAGGTGGCCAGCCAGAAGCCCTGGGGCTGGGCTCTGGCCAGGCCTCTAGTGGCTGGGCAGACCCAGCACTGAAGGCCCTGCATTAATGTGCATTAACACATCTACACATGCATTAATGCGCTTTAACTAATTCTGCCTAAATTTGGTACTTACTGTCATGACCCAATGATTGTGTGTGCGCTTCGGCACTGCAGAATTATTTCCCACCACATGGAGCTTTCTTTGCACGGTGCAATTCTCAGCTGCAGAGAGAAAACCCTGGTGCAAAGGAGTTCCCACCACCCGTATGTAAATTTGTTTCCCACTATTGGCTGTTTCTAAATTATTCCCATGTGGCGGCTAGCGATTGGCTTGCTAGTTGTATAAGAGGTTTGAGCAGTTTCCGCCCAAGTTGTAGGGGACTCCACAACCATCTCATGGGGACTCTGAGCATGCGGCAGAGTAATAGAAACTTTGTGTGTCTCTCAGAGGAGTTTGGCGGCCTGATCAACCACCCACCCCTTCCCGTCTCGTTCGTTAAATTCTTAAGACGTATCTACGGTTTTTCAAGGGTATCCAGAGCTCTGTCGTGTTTGTTTTTGCGGAGCCTAGCAAACTCCGTGCGCGTGTCTTCGGTGGAGCCTAGCAAACTCCACTTGTGTTTGTCTGTAACTGCAACTCAAGAAAGTTTTTCCTGCCTGCACCGCGACCACCTACGGTGTAAGTAAAACAATCTTTAATTAACCACTACGAGTCCGTGCCTAATTCTAGTCCGTCGTGCAAAAGTACCCGCCCTACCATTGTGGGCTCCCAGCCACAGCTCGCCGCGCACCCCCAAAAGCCTCGGACCGCTCTCGGCCTGCACACTTACTTTATGCAGGTATCAAATTTAGGTGTGATTAGCTTAAAATAGCCATTTTTAAGGCACATTAAGGGCACACACATGTAGACGTGCACCTTTAATGCACCTTAAATTGGATTAATATGTGTTAAATGCCCACTTGTAGACATGCCCAGTTTGAGTATGCTTATGAATATAGATAAGTGAGGTGTCTTGGGAGTATGCTGCCAAAGCAATGTAGTTAAGTCCAAAGTGAATTGATCTACATTGTCCCCAAGTGTTTGCAGAAAGAAACATATCAGGTTTTACCTCCCCTTCCTGGGTTGTATTTCCTAAGGTTGCTATTGAATTAACTCAGTACATACACGCAGCAGAGTCAGAGTTGTTGTAGCTGTGTATGTATATATAGTATACACTATACTACATATACGTGCCATAACTACAAAATAACCCTGTCTAGCTATGATATTCATAAATTGTACATGCTGTTCCAAATCCATTCTGGTATAATTTTAAAGTTCAGTTAATCTGGTTCAAGTCTATGTATAGATCGTTTTAAACCTAGTTCATTAGAATTTAGCTTTTTTGTGTTAATATACTAAAAGAAACTAATCTGAAATAACAAGTTCTAATCTAGTATAAGTGTGTTCACACAACGGTTTACACTGTTTATTAAAAGAGTTCAACTAAAGTGGTAGAAATCTATATATAGATAAGGTACCTATATTGCAGAATAAGAGCCTATGCCCACAAATTTAATCAGGAACAGCTATTCTAATTTAAATTTGCACCCCATCTGAATTAACTTACTTGTGGGGAAAAGCTCTCAGAAATAGGTTTAAGTTAAACAAAAATAAAACACTCTGAAATCAAGATAAGGTTGTTTTCAAAAGGATTTATTTTGGTTAATTAAACTGTTTTATTTGAAACTGCTGGATATAGACAAAGATTCTGTCTATTCAAGGGTAAAGTGATAAGAGGGATATTCTGATCCCAGTTCATGAATGTTCTAAACACCTTCTGTTTCTAGACATCCATTTGCAAATTCTCTGTAGAGATCACAGACATCCACAAGATAAGAAAAGGAAATTCTAGACATGCAATGGTAGTAACGTATATTTAATCAGCTATCAGAAGGAGAAGCAGAAGCAGCTTTCTCATTAAATGATAAAAACTCATTAGAATGTTAATACATACTGCTGACTGTTTAATGCTAAAACCATTCTCAGATGGCTGAAAGTTATAAAATATTGATATACTTTTAAGATCAGGGAAATATAATGGAATTAAAGAAAATTGTGAACTTTTGCTCAGACCTTTATCCAAGGGAACCTGGTTAAAGTGTGGAATGTATTTTATTCTCTTTTGAATGTAAATTTTAATAAATACATTCACTTACTGGGTAACCTTGTTGTGAAAGCTCCAGCACAGCTATTAAATATTAGCATTAGACATTTTAGCACTATAGTTTCTCAGTGTTAATCCATTTTTGCAGGTTATCTCAGCTATAAGAACTTCTATTATCCTAGAACAATTAGTTTGAATTGGGGCCTTCTGCTGAAGCTTCTCTTCACTGGAGTGGTGTTTGCTCACACAAGTAGTCTCAGTGAAGTCAGTGAAGGGACTGGTTCACTGGAACACTGGTTGCAGGTGTTCATTTTGCTAAAAGCATGTTCATTTTGCTTCTGAACACAAATCACTGAGTCTGGATAATGCCAAACCTCCATTATGGAGGGGACAGCCTTTCTATATAATCTTAACAACATAGAACCAGAAGGGATCTCATGAGGTCATCTAGCTTAACCCATTGCTCCAGGCAGCACCATCCCTATCTACACCATATTCAGAATGTTTTTCTACCTCTAATTCTACTATGGGTATAATGAGACAACTGCATAGATGGACATATGTTTAAGGCGTAGTCTGTGCAATGACTGTATGATCTGGAATACATACTGGGCAAGCATAATTGTTGGGCTTTGGATATATTGGTAATGGGATATATAAACCTGACATAGGCAAAGAAAGGGTTAATGGGTATCTGAGCACGAATAGTCCTCATGGCTGCACTAGGAGGTTATTGAAGTGACTGAGTTATTGAATCCACCAACAGAGGAGCTAAGTTTCTTCCAGAAAAAAAATGTTTAGGGAATTTTAGTGGGAGAGAACTGAACTAGGGAGTTCAGCTGGGAAGAAAATTATTCTAGGCTTGGCTGTGGCTCTTTTACATAGTTTTTCAAGAACAAGGAGCTTAAAGATGCATCTCGGGGGGATGAGATAGTCACATGGTAGGGTGAGTGGAAACTGAATAAGTCAAGTTTCTGTTTAGAGTTTTCCTGAGGGGA
This sequence comes from Alligator sinensis, assembly GCF_000455745.1. Lineage (NCBI taxonomy): Eukaryota > Metazoa > Chordata > Crocodylia > Alligatoridae > Alligator > Alligator sinensis. The sequence goes on from NW_005843172.1 coordinate 276,959, forward strand.
CTGCTATTAAAAGAACCCAGGGTCTAGGGACTGAAAGATGAGAAGGACTGAAAAGGAGTCCATGTGTGGTATTAAATAAGAGTGAAGAGTAGAATGGTGCTTCTGGGGACTTGGTGAGAGTTTTGAAACTTGCTACGTGACTGATAACCTGGAAGTCACAGAAAAGGCAGGCCCCTACAAGACCTATACTGGAAGTCAGAAGGGTGCTAGACATGGCCGAAAATCTTTGATGCTTCATTCAACTACAAGAGGCGTGTCCACACGAGCGTGCAAGTGCCTCTTGCCCCACCTCAAACCCCTTTGAGGCGGGGCAACAGGCACGTGCGGGAACAAAAAAATGCTCCAGTGTGGGGAGAAAATTAGACCCCTTTTTTTAGATCCAGGGCTCTAAAACAAGTGAAGTATAAAAAAGCAGGGCAGGGCACAGTCCGGGACTGTGCCCTGAGGCAACCAGAGGCCGGGTCCTCCATGGAGACACTGTGGCTGCCAGAGTCTATGCAGCCGGCCAAGCCGTGTGTTTCAGCACCAGGGCTCCAGTGCCAGTGAGTAAGGGGTCGGGGGGGCTGAAGGAAGGGGGAAGGGACTGTGGGGGGGACCCGCCGGGACTGGCCCCTCCCCCCACCAGCCCCGCCGAGGCCCCTGACCCCTGCCCTGTCTGACCCCATCCCTGCCCCCCATGCTTTAAAAAAAAAACCCCCAACCCCCCAGCACTTACCTGCAGTTGAAGCTGCCGTCCGGCTGCCTGGGGCCCCACCCACACAGTGCAGGGCAGGCTGACATCCCCAGTGGCCCCAGCCTGGGCCCTCCTGCCCCTCCACT
>NW_005843172.1:278126-298493 GCF_000455745.1 Alligator sinensis
AATCGGGGGGCTGGGGTGGAGTATGTGGGCCTTGCAGGGGGGGTGATAGCCCCTTTGGGGGTCATTTGGCCCCTGTTGGGGGGTTGTACCCCTTGTGTGGGAGATGAACCCCCCTGTTGGGGGCCTGTACCCCTTGTGATAGTGCTGAACCTCTTTTGGGGGTCTGAACCCCTTTTGGGGGATGAACCCTTTGTGTGGGGGATGAACCCCCTGTTGGGGGGTGTAGCCCTTGTGTGGGGGCTGTTGGGGGGGCTGAACCCCGTGTTGGGGGGCCATAGCCCTTGTGTGGGGAACCAACCCCTTGTGTAGGGGCCATCGCCCTGTTGGAGGGCAGCAAAATATGTATTCATGAATTCATGAAACCAGTATTTAGAGTTCACTTTATTCTTATGATAAGAAATTTGCTTTAACACTGTAGATATATCAATAAAACATTGTCCAACTGATCGCTGTCTCTGTCTCACTCTCTCTCTCGCTCTCTTTATAGTGATCTTTTGTTTTACTTGTGGAGGAACATGGATTTGGGGTAATTTAGGGAGTGATTTTGGGATTTTTTTTATCAGGGATTTTTCAGTTTTCCAACAGGGAACACCAGAATGCCTGCTAGGCAGGCCAGTGGCAGGATCCTCCCTGCCTGCTCAGAGCTGGCACCTTGGGCCCATCTGGCTGTGGCTGACCTGCTGGCCAAATGGGACCAAGAGGACATGCTTTGACAGTTCAAAGCAGGCCACCACACCCGGAACGTCTTCCAGGTGATAGCTGCCCAGATGGCCAGGCAGGGGGCACAAATGGCAGTAGTGCCACACAAAGGCCAACCCTGCAACTGCAGTGCACTGGCAGCTGGCCCAGAGGGGCAGATGCCTCTACTGGCTCTGCAGTCCCCATCCGGGTCTGGCAGGTGCACAGCAGGTCGCAGCCAGATTGCTGCAGTGGGTAGAGGGTGCAGGGAACTGTCAGGGCTGCTTCAGCAGACCAGCTGGCACAAGGGGTAGTGTCCACAGGTACTAATTGGCTGGGCCCCAGATGCTCCTGAGAGCTAGTAGCCCTGAGCTACTTGCCAGGGTGGCTTTTTATACTGCTGGGGCCAGGACAGGGCAGCTTTTTATGCTGCTGGGGACAGCACAGGTACTGGACCCTGTCTCTTAGCTCCCCCTGGCTGAAGATCCAGGAGGAGCCAGGCAGAGTTATTTTGCCCCTAGTGGCACAATTTGCTCCATCACAAAGTGCATGTTCGAGCACGTGCGCTGAGGCAAAAAGCCCCAGCTCAAATTTGCACCACTTCTATTTGAGCTGCTGCAAGCGCATGTGCTTGCATGTGTGGACGTGCCCAAGGAGGTGAAATGGGCAGTGAAGCACCTTTCCAAATGCATACACCCATTCTAAGTTTATCATGTGCTCCCTGATGTTAATGGTCATTGCGTCTTGTATCAAGCACTTACAACAGTTTTAGCCTATGCTACTAATTGCAGGGCTGGATTATGACATGCTGGGGCCCTAAGCAATGTCAAGCTTAAGAGGCCACATAGCATTACCAAAAAAAGTGTATTATTTCCCTGCCACTTCAGGACAGGCTGCCATTCCCCCACCCCCGGCCAGCTCAGAAGTGGCAGAGGAAGCTTGCACATGGCTGCTGCCACCTCGATTAAGCTCTGTGTGCAGCTGGTGCTCTGGGACTGGCTGCTGCTATCCCCGCACGCCTCCCCAGCTCTGCGATTGACTCCAGTGCCGGTTTAAAAAAACTGGCATTTTCAAATTTCCAGCACGTGGTCAGTCCCGAGCACGCCGGATTTGTGAGGTTTTACTGTATTTTTTTCATATTTAGAGGCCCCTCATAATGTGAGACCCTAAGCTGTAGCTTACTTAGCTTGTGCCTAAATCCGGCACTGACTAGCTGCCTTTCCAAGAATTTTCACCAAGAGCAGTTGTAGTGAATGCATCTTCCTTTGATGGAAGCCTTCTATCTGTAGAGTGTAGGCAGGAACAGGTAAGTCTTCCTGAGACGACTCTGTTTGAAAGGTAGCTAGTTCACCCTTTCTCTTTCTCTAAGACAGAGTACTTTTAATCCTTTGCATCTATGTAGGGTCTTCCACCTGAGTCTCTCAAGCCACTTTGCATACAGGCCTGGCTTCCAGTTCACTCTTCTAGCCACCTTTGTAATTACCTCCATATCTTGACAATGGGCAATTTACCAAATCCCAAAAGAGTCATTTTCGGATACCTGCCTGCTAACTCTGAAGGAAAACTACCCGATAAGTTTGTGGACTATCATGAACGGTTCCTAACCGAGGCATCCAATTTATTTTGACATCTTTGCAACGGGGATTATAAAAATACAAATTGCTTACTTACCCTCAAAAAAGGAACTGAAGTCAAATGGATGAGGACAATTTTACAAGGCTGATATTTTGCCAAACTCCACCACCAGCCACTAGTCCAGTTAAAGGCAGTTTGGGTTATCTTACCTATGCATCTTCATTCTTCCTAAATGTTTAATGCCATTACTTTGCATTGTCATGGATTTTTATAGATAAAAACCATGGGTCCAGATATTTAAGCTTCTAAATATGCAGTGCCCATGATTAAAAACATCAGTTGCAGAACCTGCATGAGCTGATTTACCAATCAGGTGCCTCCCTGGATGATTCCAGGCAAAGTCACTGTTACTCCTTGTACATGTCCATACCCATCTACCTTTTTGAGGGTTTTTCCGCTTAAGTGAGAAATACTTCACTCTTAACTCCTACTTAGAGAAATTCTGTAGGAAACTGGTGTTACACACTGGTGTTACTACCTGCAGTATGGCCCTTTGCCTTGTCCATCAATTCCGTTATTTTAAGATGAAAGCTATGAACCGCCTGATAGAGAATAAAAAAAAAGATCTTGCAACAGGTGACAGTACAGTACAGATACAGTACTGTACAGTACAGTACAGATGCTATTTCATTTCAGCCCTGTCTGTTGGTGTGACCGTGTAGGGGAGAGGCTGGGTCTGACAAAATCTGTCTCAGGCCCTGTTTGGATAATAATGCCATTGGACAACTGCCCCCCTTCTTTTGTTTGAAACAAATGGCTTCTATCTAGCTGACAGAAAAGGTAAAGCATCCTCTGACACTGCCTTACCTGCAAGGGTTTATTTTCTTGAGGAAGACTGGAAGGAGGAACAACTGGGAAAATGTTCACTGCACTCTTGGGAAGTGTTTTGGGTAAGACTGCACAGTGCAGGTACAAAATGTTGCATGAATAAGCACAGGGTAACAGGGAAGAACAGGGAAGAAACCTGATGACACATTAAGACAAGTGGTGCTACTTGGTTACCCACAGTCACGTGTAGTTAGTAGGAACAGAAAGTCCCAGCCCTGTTAAGAACCATTTTTCTTTTCTCTCTCCTCTGGATACCTGTTCAAACTGTTTCCCTGGCTCTCTTCCATATTTTTTTCTACAGGGTTATGGTGAGGCAAGATGATGGTAAATATACCAGCTATTCTTCTGAGGAAATTTCTTCAGCTATTGGATACACCTGCTCTGACCTGTGGGAAATGAATCCAGGCACATAATCTCTGTACAGATATGTAGGAACAGGTGGCAGAGCCTGTCAGGCTTCCTCACACTCAACAGCAGTTTGTGCAGGTCTTCTCACATTACGGCTGGAGAGCAGTCTTCTCATCGCCTCAGTGACCTTTTAGGCTTTGGGTGTTGAATGAAGTGAATAATCCTCTGGGGTATTTTAGCCATACCTGCAAGAAAAGAGAGGACTGATGCTTCGAGCTCTGAATGTCGGACTAAAGCCAGGAATTCAGGGGTTCTAATCTAGGCTGTGGAGTTTACTTCCTTTGACTTCTGGTCAAGTTGCTGCTTGGCCTTCTCAATTCAGATAAAAATTATTATAGACAATATTCTATACATTTTAAACATTTTTAAAAAAGGTCTCTGACTTTGTTGAATTACCTGAATTTTGGGGAGTCAGTGGGCAGCATGTGAAACTCATGCAATACAATAAACTCCAGTGCACATTGAGTCAGAGTTTATTGCTCTGGGGCACTGCATTTACATGTGTGTGCACCAGGGACTGCAGCATGTTGAGCCAGGTTAGAGTAGCCCCAGCTGGCAGGGAGCATCCGACCTGGCTCAATATGCTGTGGAGGGGCTGGCTGGGACACGATGGTGCTACAGTGTGGGGCTAGCTGGCAGGCAGACCCTGCATTAAAGCACCCTTGTGCCCCAGCCAGCCCCCATCAGCATCTACATGTGCATTTCTGTGCACTAAAAAATGTCGCTGCAGGATTGTACTTGTATATACAAGTACTAATCTACAGCGGAGTTAATTAGTTTACTGCAGCTTAATAGGGCTGCACATGTAGACACTGTGTAGACTAATTAAGCAGCTCTGCAGTAGATGCACCCAGTTTGAGATACTTTGGTTCGATTCCCTGTTCCAGAGCTATAAAGAACCCATGCCTTCAGCTGACACCAGGTTTCAGGTACTCATATCTGAAAACTGGGCCAATTGTGTCCCAAGTATGGGCATCCAAAACTTGACAGGAAAACTGGCAGCTATTTTTTAAAATGCTGAACCCCGACTACTGCTCTCCTTGTGTAGGTTCCTCATCTGTACAATTGGGATAGGAATCCTATCCTATCCTATCCTCATAGGAATACCGTGAACACTGGCTATTGAATGATTGTACAGTACAGTGTGCAGAGTGAATTTTGCTATTTCCTGAGAATGTCAAACACTTTAATTTTACCCCCAAAACTTATATTATTATAGTTATGCATAGCAAATATATAAATCTAAGTTTGTTGGGGCATAAGGAAAGTGTCTGCCACTATTTATATATTTTTAACTAATTGACCTGGCTCACAAATTTTAGTATGTGACTCAAGTATTGCCTGCCATTCAAGAGCCCTACTTAACAGCTGTAGATTTTATGAGATTATCTGGCTTAATTGGTATTACTGTAGATCTCCTATGGTGCAGAATATGGCTTGCTTGTATTAAACTTTTTAATCCGGTATTAACAGGAATTGCCATTAAGTTACATTTGGAACAATAATTAGCTACAATCTAGGCTGCCATAAACTGAAAAATTGCTGGCCACACACAGCCACTTAGTGATTCTCCTCCCCTTAGGGTCGCTGTCTCTTCACGGGTGACTTCTCATGTTGTTATTGTTCACAGCATGAGCACAACCCCATCTCTGCCCACAACTGAATTATCTCTTTACCCGAGGGCTACTGCCGCTTGCCAGTTATGTCCTCCCCAACCAGGATTCTCAATACAAGGGTCACATCTCGTCCCGTGCCTAGGGTTTAGCTTCTTACTTACAATTTCTGCCCAAAACCACCACTTTCAGTTTCCTTCTGCCTTGCAAAAGAAGCTCCAGCAAGTCATCCTTGTCTGGCGTTGTCTGCTGAGCATGCTGGTTTGGTGTTTGTGGACCAGCGTCTCCACACCGGCACTGGTAAGTACTGTCCCCCATTCTAGGCCCTGCCCAGGGGTCCGCCCTCCTACTCCCTGCAGTCGGGAGTCTTCCTACCCACTTTGCAGTCCTGGCATCCCTTTTAAATTTTGCATGCCCCTGACATCATTCTCCTGAATCCAGTTAAATGTGGCCACACTTGTGTTTATTTTAGCTTTGCCACTTATTTTTCATTGTCGGCTTGTCTGCCAGGTAAGCTTAGCAGGGGTGGATTCTGCCTCCCTGCTATGGGGCTGCATACATGAAATCTTTCAGACGGTATAATTTTAACAAATTATAGGTAAAAAAAAATCATATACTAAAATCAAATATCTACTATAACATATTTTCATTTTATTTAAAAAAATATTTTTTTCCTGATTTATGCTTTTCTGAGTAATGTATATAGAGGTGATTGCATAATAGCTCAAAATGAAGTCTTACTCTTGAATATTGTGTGTGGGGGGTGGGGTGCATGGTGGGGTGGGCATGTGTGTGGGGAGGATGTGGGAGTAGTGGGGGGGTGGAGTGTGTGTGCAGGGGTGTGCACATGTGGAGATGGGTGGGGGAGGGGCTGCCTGCACTCTAGGTCTCAGGAGCCAGGTTGGTGAGGGAAGGGAAGGGGGGGCATGGGACCACCCACAGGTGGTGGATCATCATGCTGGGCAAGTGGAGTGGGTGGAAGGCAGCCAGGAGTGGGTGCTGGAGCTCTGCACACTGGGGCAGGAGCTGTCTGGCTGCAGCTTCCCCACAACCTGGCAGGCCATGTGATGCCCTGCACACATCCCTATGGCCACCCTATGGCCACCCACTTCCCCATGCCTGCTGCCCAGAGCAGTACATTAGGGGCAGGAGGAGGAGCTGCTGGAGATGTGGGGAGCCAAGCACTACCTGAATGTCTGCAACCGCACTGGGAACACCCCTGCCAGGAAGTTGGATGTACTGGCTGGTGCTGGGACTGGTGCCAGGCATGGGCAGGAGCAGGAAGGACTTGGCCCCATGTGGAGTGCCACAGAGGCAGCCGCCGGTTGGGTACAGTCAATTGGTGGGCTGGATCTGGCCTGTGGGCTATATTTTATCCCCGCACACCTGCACCCCCAGCCCGCTTTAGGGTCTTTGCATAACCAATAGGGCTGTGCGAAGCTTCAGTCCCTGATTCGATTTGGCAAAGATTCGACCTGATTTGGTGGCCGAATCTCTGAATCCAAATCGAATCAGGAGACCCTTTAATCTCACCAAATTGGAACCCTCTGAATCGATTCGGAGAGATTTGGCGATTCGGATATAGACACATCTTTAAATGTTTTTTCTACATACCTCAAGGTACCAGGTGACTCGTGAATGCTGTGATGGTTAGGCAGATGGAGCGTCCTACTGGAGCGTGGGGGGCTCCCCAGTGAGCTCAGCAGCAGACTCAAAAGTGGACCAGAAGCACTTCCAGTCCACTTCCGGGTCTGCCGGGGACCACCCTGGGGGGCACCCCTGCACACCCCAGCTCTGCGACTAGTGCCTCCTGGGTCTAGGGGGGGCACCCGGGTGCCTCCCGTGGCTGATCACCTAGCTGGAGGAGCATGGGGGGCCCCCCTGCATGCTTGGTAGTGGACCTGGAAGTGGACCAGAAGTACTTCCAGTCCACTTCCGGGTTCACTGCTGAGCATGCCTGGTACCTCAAAGTATGTAGAAAAAACATTTAAAGCTGTGTTTATGGCTGTATCCTCAGATCTGGATTTGGCTGAATCAAATCGGGGACAGTGATCCAAATCAATGAATCAAATCACTGTCCCCAATTCGGGCCAAATCTGAGTCGAATACGGACCATTTTGCACACCCCTAATAACCAAGTTGTATATGTGGGTATAGGTTTTTTCCCCCCATAATGCAGTCATCAAGCTATCCCATCCTGACTGTTCCTCCAGCTTCACAGTTATGCCCAACTGTCACATGCAGAAGTTCTTTTTCTGCTTTAGTCCTTATTGTTAGTGGCAGTCATTCCATAGGCACTACTGACACTAGAGTTATCCTCTGGCTATGAACATGTTTTGAAATCTTTCCTCAACTGTACCCTGTGCTGTATCTCTCTATAGTTTTTACTGCCGTGACAACAATTTGTTTGTTTTTAATCGAGTTAGTAATTTAAAAAAATCTCTTTAATGATATGCTTCTTGCATAGAAATCTAGTTCCTGACCTTTTTCCCCATGCCCTGTATGGAGTACATGCCCTCCATATTTTACAAAGCAGTGCTATTTTAATTAAGTGGGTCAAACTTTTTGTGTATACTGTTTCAGGGATGCAGTTTACTTGTGCCATGGTATCAATATTGATTTTAAAGGTATTCCCTTCTGGACTTAAATTAGCTACATATGTTCCATTACTGTCTTCTGTATTCTAAACTGTAGCCCTAAAAAGAGCATGTCATCACTGCCGCATTGAACTCCTTCAGAATGTTCTCCAGTTGCATTTACTGTATGTCCTATCTGTTTCTGTTTGTCTGAATGACACACTAGTTTAAAATGGTTTACTTTGTGGCATTTCCTGTATATTTTCATCAATGCTTGACAGAGAAATTGCGGAAATTTTGCAGAATCCACATTTAACGGTGATCACTGGTTCTCTATTAAATTAAATCCACTTCAAAGTAAATACCATTACTTGTAATTATACCAGGTTCTGTCTGAAGAGCTTCTTCAGTATCTGTATTACATCTTGCCAACAGATTCCATGATAATAACTATTCATCTGCAGAGAAAGAAGCTGTATGAATTGCAGACCTGTTTTCTTACTGAACAAACAAGCTGTGACAGTTCAGTTAGATGATGATGCTGGACAGGTTTCAGTTGAAGCCCATGTTGCATGGTGTGGCAGAGAATAGGTTGTGCCTGCCACTTTATGGGCTTGAGCAGACTGCAGATCAGCCTGCAGGTGGGAGCAGATCCAGTCAGGGGGGGTCACATGGCACCCAGGAGGCTGCCTGATTGGTGTAGGGCTAGGTACTCAGGGTATAAATAAGATGGGCCCTGAGAGCAGAGCCAGGTAGTTGCGACTGGGGAGCTGAAGGGTGAACATCTCCCGACTGGAGCACTGCTGCTCCCAGAACACCTGGAGGCCAAGAGTAGGAGCTATGGGGATGGAGGAGGTTCCTGGTCCTGGGGCATGACCTGAAACTACACCCTGCTGGGGTTGGATGGTGTGGTAAGGATGCCTGTGGCAGGGTAGTCTCCAGGAAATGCCACACCAGTGCCTCCCTAGTGAGAGGTAAGTATGGGGCACCATGAAGTGTCAGCCCCACTGCCTTGTGGGTACCCTGTGGAGGGGAAAGGGCAGGGAAGCACACCCTGAGAGAAAAGCACAGGGCCAAGGGCCAAAGAGTGGGACCTGAGGCCCATGGGGTGTAAGGCCCAGAAGCCCCAGTGAGGGGGCAGAGTAGTGGCCCCAGTGAGGAGGTGGAATGAGAACTGGAGGCCACATAGAGTAGGATCCATGGCAGGGGGTGGTGGTGGTAGTGAAGGACTGCGCATAAGGTGGCCAGAGTAGAGGCCCAGTAAGGGGCAGAGAGAGAGTGAGCCTAGTGAGGGCGGAACAGTGGGCCCAGGAAGGGTCCGGAGGAACTAGGTGGTCCACAAGCTCAGAAGGCGGAGCTGCATGAGAGATGGCTAGCTGCCAAGAACCTACCCAGAGAACCTTGACTAGTCAATGCTGGGGCCAGGACCATGAGGATCAAAGGGCAAGAGCGCCCACCATAAGGGATGGCCAGAGTCAACCACCTGGAGTCCTGACTGGCCTACGGCAAGGCCAGGGCCTGTGAAGCCAAAGGTCCCGGAGGGAGGTCACTGCCAAAAGGGAAAGGAGTTTAGCAGGGTTTGCAGCACAGGATGATGGCAGAGGTTGGGTTGCCTGAGTAGGAGGGATCCAGGGTAGGGTCCAAATGTCAGACTGGAATACAGTAAGGCCCAGTGTGGGGCCAGAGCCATATAGTGATGCCATCTGTGAGGCATGGGACATGGTGTAGGGTCAGTACGGAGCCGTGTATTATGCCCTTGGCATTGGAGCATTAAATGGGCAGCCTCCCTCCTAGGAACAACTTATCAGTTACATCAAAGGCATAGCAGATGAGTCAGGTGGGCAGGCCAGCTGCAGAAAAAATCCCACGAACAACATAAACCTCTCTACATGGCCTTCTTCGACCTCATGAAAGCCTGCAAGTGTCAACTGAGAAGCGCTATGCAGAATCCTTTTGAAGTACGGACCGCTGAAATTCCTCATCATTCTTTGCCTGCTTCATGATGGTGTGAAAGGTGGTTCTCAACAACCAATCCATCACAGATCCCTTTGAGGTTAAGATGGGAGTTAAACAAGGCTGTGTAATCCACTCCAACACTCTTCCTGATATTCCTTCCTATGGTGCTACATCTGACCACCAACAAGCTTCCAGTTGGAGTGGAGCTAAATTCCATGGATGGAAAATTGTTTAATCTCAGCCAACTCTGAGCCAAAACCAAGACCACGCCAACTTCAGTCATCGGGCTCCACTATGCTGATGCTGTACTGTGTGCTCACTCAGAAGCAGACCTTCAGGCAATCGTTGATGTCTTTACCTAGCCATACAAGAAAATGGGACTGACACTTAACATTCAGAAGGCTAAGATCCTCCACCAACAAGGTCCTAATGGACAGTCCCCAGCTCTAGTTATTCAGATTCATGGTGAGATTCTGGAGAATGTTGAGTATTTCCTGTATCTTTGGAAGCTCTCTCTCACAGAAGGTTGACATCGACAAAGAAATCCAGCATCACCTCAAATGTACAAGTGCGGACTTTGGATGCCTGAGGAAACAGGTGTTCGAAGATCGCAACATCAGATCTGAAACCAAGTTAATGGTTTATCAAGCAGCCATGATCCCTACCTTACTTTACAGAAATGAGATGTGGGCAACATACAGGAGACACCTGAAGTCACTGGAGAAGTACCATCAGCACTGCCTGCAGAAGTGCCTTTGAATGCAGTGGGTAGTGAGATTCACCAACATTAGCATTCTCTCTCAAGCAAACACCACAAGCAGCAAGATGATGATTATCCAACTTAAACCAAGTTAAAATTTGTGCCAGGAAATTGTCATTAAATAAATCGGGAGCGTTCAGGACTGTAAAGCACCATTAAATCCAGTGATAATATTACATAACATAAAAGCATAATTGCGGAAGAAACACAAGTTGCAGGTGGTTATATTCATGTGACTGCTGTGCCATTTAAATACAAATTTAAACTCCACAAGAACAGAAAGTGTTAACAAGGTTGGAGCATAAATATTAAAACCATTTGAAAGTTTAGAGAACCCTATCTGTGCTTTGATAGGATTTGTTTGAAGTTCCAGCTTCAGCAACTGCTATAATATTGCTGAACTGGAGCTGATTAAAAACATCCTCCTATACTGATACATTGACACTTCCTTTTCTAGAAGCTGGTTTACCAGAAGAGAGGAACTTTATACTCTGAGTGACTGCATGCACATGAGAAAAAAGAAAATCCTACAAGCCTAGATGAAATGCATACTGAGTGAACTGTGTGACTACCTGACAACTCAGACACACTACTGTTACCAATAAAAATACCATTCCCCTCAATCTGTTGATGGTGCAAATAAATATATTCCAATTACAGTAAAGTATCAAAGGTCTACCCGAGCCTTGGTGACCTATTGGACTCATTTGGTTAGATACAGCAGTTTCTGTAACCTGTCACATAAGGGAGTGATGTGACTAGCATAAGATCTGGCTGGTCATTTGGGTAGGAAATTATAAGGAGATACAGATTTCCACCTGTGTGGCCTGGGCATGATTGTGAAGCAGTAATTCTCAACCTTTTTAGACTCAAAGCACCCCTTGTTAGAATTGAGACATGCCTCCATAACTTTTCTGACCTGAGCAGCACCTTATTTCAAAGTCTAACTTATTTATTACAGTGTTTACCTCATTGCAGAGGGGCCAGGCAGTAGGGGTGAGAGAAGACCAGGCAGAGAGAGCCTGCCCTTATCGGCTCACATTTCCTGCAGTACTCTTCAAAGGATCTTTCGGCGCCCTAAGGTGCTCCAGCATCCTGCCTGAGAACCATTGTTCTAGAGGGAGGCTTGAACCTGGGTCTCTGGAGTCATGCAAAGCATCTTAACTACAGAACTAGTCAACGTCTTGATCTGAAGGCTACATTATGCTCCATTAATTTAAGTGGTATATAAAGAAAACTTAAGGTACAAATAACATTTAACAATGATACATAAATTGCCAAATTCTTGGTATTTTAACAGGTCTGTGTCCCTCCAGACTTGTTACCCTGTCAGAGGTGTAGCAACTCTGCAGCTGAAGCAGCCACAATGCACAAGGCAGTACTAGCTGCTGTCATGCCGATTGTGGAAATGTAGTCAGAGTTGCAGTGGCGGCTATTTTTGTGCCCCTGGAACAAAGGTGGGATGATGCCCCAGTTGCCCCCTCTCAGTTATACCACTGTACCCAGTTATCCCTAGGGTGCACGTTAGCCACTAAGTAATACGTGTTGAGATCTTATGGCTCAAAAAGCACAACCTCTCCTACCACATTCTAAGCCTGCATCATACACTTTTGTGTATCTAGTAATAAATGGGCGAGTCTTTCATTAATATTGGTTTAAAAAATATAAGGTTGTGTGAAGCAGACTGCGTTACCAGCCAGACAAACTGACTGAAAGAAGGGAATGACAATAGGGTTTTATACAACACTGGTGGAAGTAGAAATTCTGACAGCTATCACACAGGATGCAGATAAAGGGTGGATTGTTGCCTGCAGGGCTTAGTAAACCCCAGACACACAAGCTCAAAAAAAAATGAAAATAATATGTTCAGGTCTAAACCAGGAGAGAGTCTTAACAGCTACGTGCATTCTTAAACAATAATGTGCTCCAGTGGAGGATGTTCTTTAAAATGAAGCATTCTCAAAGGAAAACTTAAAAAAAACCAAGCATGTTTAAACCCTGGAGTCTCTCTGCTGAAAAATTTATGATATGCCAGGGGTGAATCTGGAGCAGAGTAAGCAATTTATTCTTTTAAACATTGCACCATTTTTTTTACCATAGATACATTTGGTTAAATGGTTCTTTACTTCTGGCACTGTACTGAATGCTGCTGCATCGTAACCTGAACACTTAACTAGAGCTTCTCAAAACTGTGTTTAGTTTTCAGTGTGTTCACATGAGCTCTGTCTTGCATTTTGACCTGTGAATTGCTTTCAGTTCCAAGTTCAGATTAAACTAAACATCAGCATGAAACACGGTTGGAGGAAAAGAGCTTTACATGCATTTGTATTACCAGATAGTAAAGCTATCAATTCAGGCGTGAGAGTCTGTTTGCATGAAAAAGATAGGGAAGCCATAGTTTCCATGAGTCACTTCACAGCTGAAGAAGCTGGACCGTGGGAAGAACTCTGAATATCAATTTTTTTAAGCTGCTGAAAGCACCATAGATAATTTAAACCACAGTGGGCATGTCTACACGAGACGCTACAGTGCAGTAGCAGTGCGGTAGCTCATTGCTACCGCACAGTTGCATTGCCAGGCACTAACTGTGATGCGATACTACTGCGCAGTAGTAATGAGATACTGCGCAGTAACATCAGAAAAAAAATATGTAGCAACAGTACTGCACAGTAACTCCGATTACTGCACAGTCATTTAGTACTTGCAAGTACTTACAAGTACTAAATGACAGCGCAGTAATACCTGCACAGTCTGCCGCTCATGTAGATGCGGCCACTAGTGAAACTAAATTTTCCCCATTCAAACTGTAAAGGATTCTTGTCTACCATGCTTCTGCTACTCAGCACAGGGCAATCTGTGGGTTTGGGGGTGGGTGGTAAGGGGATTCCTTGGGCAAACAGATTAGTTTTTGGATTACACTCATACAGAGTTATCAAAGAAGTCATAGAAAAGGCGTAGGAAATATGAAATATGACTTCTCAGTCAGTATCTGTTGAGCTACTGAGACCATAGTGTGCATTTGAAAAGCCTTGTTAAAAATAGTTTACCCATATTCCTGTGAAGAGTCTAAAGCAGGACAGTACATGAGATCAGATACTCAGAGCAAAGTAACTATGACTTTCATACACAATAATGGAAGAAGGGTGTGGCCTATGGACTTTGAAAACAAGCATTGTGAAATATTGAACTAGGTGGAAAGTAACAGAGCTGATCTTTGCAGAAACTTGGGGTAGATAAGCAGTTTGCAGCCCAGGAGCCTACTAACTTTTTGCATGTATTTAGCAATAATACAGGAATATCTGCAGTTCATGGGTCTCTAGTGGTAGACTCACTGAAGCCTATTGTTTTCCAACCACAATTTTTCTATGAGAGAAGTGAAGGACTCTAACTGATGACTAGGTAATGCAGCTACAATTAATAAGACTTTTCACAGGTGGGAATAACATGCTGAAAGATAGGATCTGAATAACAAGTCAAGTCAGTCTCAAGGCTGCTGTGACCTTGAATTACGTACATATGAAGAGGTAAGGATGCAACAGCAAGCACTGGTCACATATAGTATAAAATAATAGCATGTAGTAAGGGCACAGATTCTGCAAAATTTCTGCAGAATCTGTGTCAAGATTTGGGACACAGATGGGAATTTTTTTTATCAGAGAAAACCAAGATCCTTGTTCTTCAGATTGCTCTGTCAGTGTCAGAACACCTGAGTATATATTACATGAAGCTCCAGGGTATGGCTTGAAAGAGATAATGACATGGAAAATCATGGGACACTTTATATTTACACAGCAATTTTAATTATTATATTAGCTCCTATTAGTCCCAGATAAAATGTGGCTAAGTGTTATAAGATTGCACTATAAATTAGTGGTGTTTCATTTTAATCACAGAAAAATGTGGATTTTGGCTTACTTTTTTAAAACCCAAAATTGGGGATTTTTTTTTATCAGAGAAAACCAGGATCCCTGCTGATGAAGTGAGCTTCAGACCACAAAAGCTTGGGCTACACGTACACATACACATACACTTTGGTTAGTTCATAAGGTTAAAGTCTATGACATGGCATACAGATTGCATCACTGGGGCCAATAGAATCCCTTTTAATTTTAAGAGTAAAGGGAGGCTTACTGCCATAGTCACATGAATACAAAACAATCATGACGTCGCTACCAAAAAGTTAAAAATATGGATGATTAAAGTCTGCCTGGAATTTTCCATGACAGCTTTGGGGAGAAAAGTATGTCCCTGGGATAGAGGTGCTGAGCTGGAGCAAACATTCTTTCCGCTAGGACACAGGAAGATAAGAACTGAATTATCCTTCTCAAATGAATTAAGGCACTGTCTGTTAACACATTGTGTATGTTTATACATTAGGCTTGCCTGTGAAGCCAGAAATATCTATGCAAAGATATGCAGTTCTCTAGGATGTGGAAATAGACCACAAAGAGCGATTTATTCTACAAAGGCACAGGAATCACTGACTGACTGACAATTTAACTAGATATGTAGGAAATGCCATGCTAGAATAGCCTTTATCCATCTAGGCCAGTATTCCATCAGACAGAAGCTGTTTTACAGATGCTTTAAAGGAAGGCATAAGAAACGCTGTCTTACATAGGTAGGTGCTGCCTAAGAAAGACTCACTCTATTCCTATTCTAAGATTGGCTCAAATACTGAGGGATGCAATTTTATACCCCTTTCTATTTGTCAGCATTAACTGTTAAAAATGCTGGATGTTCTTTTTATCCATACAAATGTCCAGCCACTGAAGTTCAAACCCTAAAAGGTATATAGGCAACTAACTTCCTTTGAGTTCAGTATTAGTAAGTTATTCCATGTTCATTCAATTATTCACACAATTGTTCAGTATTATTGCATATTAATGACACGCGGTGGCATTGTATGACACAGATATTTCCTTTTATCAGTTCTAAATTTCACTATTTTATACTAGACATAAACGTCAACATAACAAACATGTAATTGTAAAAAGGACATGAGAATGGTTAATTCTCAGATAAAAGTTGTGGAATTCTTGTAATTGTTCACACTAATAATACGTATTGCAAGAGAGTAAAGACTCCAAATAAGGCCCAACCCCCAGGTGAACACTAGATACTTAATAGACAAGCGCTTTCCTACAGAGATGATAATCTGACCAGCCAAGACACACAAAGATTCATCTCATCTGCCTAATTCCCTGCCATGCAAAATGGTTCTCTTTGCTCACCCACTCTGACAATGGCATAGCTTCATAAATTCTGCGCCTCCATCTCTCTTGTGATTGTAGAATGAGGCTGTCAGGATTTGCCCCATAAAATAACAATATTTCCAGGAGAACTGTAGATCCAGCTGAATGCTCAGCCTTATTCCTGTGTCCTTGTTTGAATAGGACAAGACTCTGATTTATTAAAAAAAAACCAACCCAAAACACACCCTTTTTTACTTTCTCATTAAGTTTTGGATAGTATTGCAAAATAAAATGTACAACTTGGGGAGAGGAAGCTTTACTCGCAAATGGCGAAATCCGCGAATAACGTACAGTGCTCATGAACTCAGTGCCCCTGGCGGCTGGGCGGGGTGGGGCCCATGGCTGCTCTGGCGACGGTGGGAGCCCGGCAGCAGCGGCAGGAGCCTGGAGGCAGCAAGTGTGAAGCTCCCAAGGGGCTTCTTTAAGTGTATTACAATGCGGGTTTGGCATTCGCGAATATTTGAAACTGCGAATGCCGAACCTGCGAATAGTGAAGGTTTCCTGTATTTCCCGCAAATAATGAGGGTTTCCTGTATATCCACATTCAAAGATAATGATATTAGCTATCTCTTAGCCTATCCAGTGTTAGTTGGGTTGCTAACTCCTGCTATTTTTCCCGGGCCTCACGATGTTTGGCGTATTCGTCATACCCCAGCTCCCAGAGTTTTACAATTAAAAGATTTTCTGCTTTCATTTTTAAAGTAAATTTCTAGCTCTCATGGTTATGGAAAAAAGGTGGAAAACCTGAGTTCTAAAGGCTCAAAAAACAAATAAAATAAGAACCACCCAACTTCTGTTTCCTTATTTTAAAACTGTCTTAAAAATCTCCAATTTGGGGGAGGGGTGGTTGACTCAATTTTTTGAGCATGTGGGGTAAGTTTGCAGTACCGAATTAACTAACGAATTTCACCTGAACATATTTGAAAAAAAGGGGATGACCTTGGAGATCACTTCAAAGGAGGCATTGCATGAGTGCGGCATCATGCAAAAGAATGCAGAACAGATTTTTGGATAAGCTGAAAAATGTGTTGGCACTAGCATGGTGTGAAAGCAGTCAGGTCATAGAGGTTCTTGTTGTGAGGACAAAAAGTTTGAACTTGTCATGGTTGAAAAAGAGGAGCTAGCAAAGTGTCCCAAAAAACTAATGCTTAGTTACAGCCAGAACAACTGTTCTATGTACAAGGCTGGTTAATAGCATGGAAAGACTTCCTGCCTATAAAATTAAATTGCCTCTGTAAGACAACTTTTTATAGAGATGCTCCAGCTGTGCAGCATGTATATGTGGTCTAGTTTCCTAGCACTATCTCCACTTGGAAAAAGACACAGAATTCTGTGCTTGTCCCTCCAAGTTCCATGCAAGTTGCTAATGAGATGATCTTGCCAGCTGCATACCATACGGACTAATGGCTGTTCATGTGGGACCATGAGACACAGATGAGAGTTGTATTTGTTTGAACCTAATGGAAATAGTGATGATACCTATGTATTCTCCTGAAAAATCTTTACTTTATGGTATGATGGATGAGATACTGTTACTTCCAGCCTCGTTGTTTGTACTGCATTCCTTTGGGCTAGGTACAGCCATTCAAAAAGCCTGAGGCAGAATAAATTTAACTTATGTGTTTGTCTGTAAACGGCGTAGTTTAGATTGGTAGTGAAATGAACACACATTTGCCCTTTGGTGGTGGGGGGTGTGTGCAAATCTTAGACTGGGGTCCACCATTTTTAAACCAGTCTATGTGTGCTGAACTTCTGGTCTGTTATGGGTGTAGCCTGGTTTTGTGTGCCAAACTTCTTTTCTGGTTTCTGATCCCTTATAAAAGTAAAAGCATAATGTCTGTACCTGGTCTTGAAGGCTAACGTCTGAGTGTCAACACACTTCATGCATTTTAACAAAATTTGAACTTAATATAGATCCCACTGATGTTTGACCCTTTGTTACTAGTGTTATGCCACCTTTTCATCCCAATATGGAAATAACACAATAACAAAGAAGGCATAGAGTAACAAAAAGGAACTTAACATTCAAAATGGATCTTGTAATCTGATGCAGGCATGCACAGAAAATCCACAGTATCAAACAGAATTTATAATCCATAGATGGATTGCCCCCAAATTTTCACAGTGACTTTTCACAAAACTTCTTAGATGTATTTATACCTATACATATAAGAAAGAATGTTATGTCTGTATATCCCCCCAGGGCTAAAGGTAGCTTTTCCTTGAAACCTGAATTGATAACAAACTGTTGAAAAAGAAATTACACAGTATTTTCTGTGTTCATGCTATAACAGTTGGACAGTTGCATAGAAGCCTGCTACACTAAAATCATAGAATCATAGAAAATTAGGATTGGAAGGGGCTGCAGGAGGTTATCTGTTTCAACCCCCTGCTCAAAGCAGGACCATCCTCAACTAGATCATCCCAGCCAAAGCTTTGTCTAGTTGGGTCTTAAAAACTTTTAAGGACGGAGATTTCACCACCTCTCTGGGTAACCTGTTCCAGTGTATTACTACTCCCCTAATGAGAAAGTTCTTCCTAATATCTAACTTAAACTTCCCTTGCTGCAACTTGAGACCATTGCTCCTTGTTCTGTCATCTGCTACCACTGAGAACAGTCCAGCTCCATCCTCTTTGGAACCACCCTTCAGGTAGTGGAAGGCTGCTATTAAATCCCCTCACAGCCTCCTCTTCTCTAGACTAAATGAGCCCAGTTCCCCCAGCCTTTCCTTGTAAGTCATGTCCCCCAGCCCCTGAACCATTTTTGTTGCCCTCCGCTGGATTCTCTTCAACGTGTCCACATCCTTTCTACAGGGTTTTCTTTGCACCCCTGTACTCTCTTGTCAACATCAGCAAGGCTTCAAGACAAGAAGTTACAGAGATGGCAGATTCTCATCACAGGTACGGGATATGGTGGCAAGTAAGAGGCTATAAGAGATTGCGCCCTTGTCTCCATTTGCATATGCTGGCTATCAACAGGAAAACAGAAGGCTGTTGGAGAGCTGAAGAGCTTTTGTAACAAAGGACAATTTCAAGGTTGACTTGACAAGACTAAACTCTGCCCTTCAGCCTTTGGCAAAAATCCTGTAAAGATTTCCAGTCTGGCTTTTTCCATGAATCAATCCAGGCCACAATGAGAAATAAATGCCATGGTGGGCTGGCCCTACACACTGCTGACTCATATTCAGCTTAATGTCCACTGTAACCCCCAGGTCCTTACGGTAGAGATGCTGCCTAGCCAGTCAGCCCCCAGCCTGTACCAATGCATGGGATCGTTCCATCCTAAGTGCAGGACTTTGCACTTGTCCTTGTTTAACCTCATGAGATTTCTTTTGGCCCAATCCTCCAATTTATCTAGGTCACTCTGAATCCTAGCCCTAGTCACCAGCGTATCTACTGCTGCCCCCAACTTGGCTTCATTTGCAAACTTGCTGAGGGTGCGCCCTGTGAAATCTTCCAGGTCACTGGTGAAGACACTGAACAAAACCGTCACCAGGACTGACCCCTGGAGCACTCCACTTGATACTGGCTGCCAACTAGACACTGAGCCATTGATTACTACCCTCTGAGCCTGATGCTCCCCCCAGTTTTCTATCCGTCTTAGTCCATCCATCCAGCCCACACTTCCTTAGTTTGCCTATGAGAATGTTGTGGGAGACAGTATCATTTCCCTTCCCTCAACCTCTCACTGTCTCCAGAAGGGTTGCCTAGACATCGACTCCAGGTGCAAGAAAGGGAGACCAACACAGCGGCAGGCAGATCCCCATAAGGCACATGTTCCCAGACAACGGGGGAAAGTCTTAGTCCATCCATCCAGCCCACACTTCCTTAGTTTGCCTATGAGAATGTTGTGGGAGACAGTATCATTTCCCTTCCCTCAACCTCTCACTGTCTCCAGAAGGGTTGCCTAGACATCGACTCCAGGTGCAAGAAAGGGAGACCAACACAGAGGCAGGCAGATCCCCATCAGGCACATGCTTCCAGACAACGGGGGAAAGGCAGGGAGCAGAAGGTCTCAAGACTGCTGCTGCTGCTGTCTCCAGGTGACTCAGGGATAGGGAAGACTAAGGACTGCTCCTGCCCCATTCCAGCCAGAGGCTAGGGAGAGTAGCTGCACAGGGTGCCGGGCTCTGTGGCAGTGGCAGGGTCAAGTCCCTGCTTTCTCCCTCTCCACCACCCTGTTTCACCTGCTGGCTGAAGGGCTCCAGCTGTGGGAGCAGCGATGCAGAGAGCCAGACATGGCTGGACATGGTGGCATCAGTGGCAATCCCCTGCCTTCCAGGTGCTTCTGCTCCCTGCCCTCCCCCTGGCTGTTCCCTGTAGTCCAAAAGCAGGTGCCAGAAGTGGGCGGGGGGAGGAATGATTGCTGCTGTCTGCAGCCTTGCCCTGCACTTTACACAGGTATTCCCTGAAGCTGGAACCCTTGGGCCATGAAGGAAACGCAATGGAGAGGTAGGGAACAGGAACTCAAACCTACCACTACCTGGGCAGCCCATGCAACAGCTCCCTGCAGCCCTTGGCAGGAGGTGACCAGGAGCGGTCCTGGGGCTTCCCCACCCTTGGGTCAGCTAGGAACAGCAGTAGCAGCAGGTGGGTCCCCACTTCTTTGGCTGCTCCCTGCTTGGTCCCCCTGGTGCCTCCAGCTGTGCCTCAGGCCA
>NW_005843173.1:0-3039 GCF_000455745.1 Alligator sinensis
CTGGCAGGCCCTACACTGAAGCATTCTTGTGCTTCAGTGGGTCCCCTGCCAGCCTGGGCTGCTGTGACTGGAGTTCACATCCTGTGCATGAATAAACCCTGGAGCAATATGTTGCACAGCTTTTTACTCCCAGGCACATGTTCAAATGGCGCACCTGGGAGCAAAAAACTCCACAGCTTTTATTTGTGCTCATTAGTTGCATGTGCATATGTGCTCACTGAGAAATAGATTCTGACTTTGAGCCCATCCAAAGGAACAGTATGGGAGGCGATTTGGCTTTTCAGTTTGTATATGTAGAGGTACATCGAAGTTACTGCATCCCTGCAGAGGGTAAAAATGAGTAGTAATTTAATGTTGGGATAGACAAAAGCATAGCACTTCGCCCGGCTTATGTATACATATGGCTTAAGGACAAGACAAAAGCCACAATCAGGCCATTAGCTTATATCACCACCATCAACTCATGGACTCAGTTCATTTTGAAGTACACAGGGCTTCATGGAAAGATGAGCATTCTAACCTTATGTATGTCCTTCACCCGTGGAGGTAAGTTATCTCGGATTCTGCGCATTGCTTGGAGTGGTGGCTCATTGAAATATGGTGGTTCTCCATCTATCATTTCTATGACCATGATACCAAGTGACCAGATATCCACCTGTAATACACAAAGAGCTACTGAACTGTGCAACCCATGTAAAAAACAACTATTACAAGATGAGCATTTGAAACACGTTTAAACATCTCAGCTGTCATTCTACCATGGGTATTTGTTTAAGCAGCACCCTGAGTTGATTTCAGTGGGTACTTCTGCTTAAAGCCTGATGGCACAATATGATCCACTGGGACAACTATTAACTTTTTACCAGTTGATAATAGATTTTGTTCCTAAGAAAACAGGGTGTTCTCAAAACATATTATAGCAATGAATTACAGGCCAGGTCTTTAGCTGGTAAAAATCAACAGAATTCTACTGGAGCCAATCAGTTTGGGCTAGATCTTGGTAGGGGTCACTGGCTTTAGCAAAGCTCCACCGATTCACACCAGCGGAAGAACTGACCTATTGGCACCTAGAATTCTCTATGCTGACAAGACTAGGGAAGAGCATGGCATACTGTAGGTGTCACAAAACCAGTTTTTGTAGCCCTGTTCTGCACCCTGCCAAATAATAATGGACTTGACTCTCATTGACATTAATGTCTCTTCATGCATTAACACAGAAGTGATTTTGGGTCATCAAATATTTTCAGACACTCACTTCATAGAAATCAGTGGTGCTAAACCTTCTGGCCCTGCAGGTCAGATGAGTGGTCTCCAGGCCAGATCCCATGTGCAGTGTCAGTCTAAGAGCCTGATCCAATGCAGGGTCAATACACAGGATCAGTTCAGCTAAATCTGGCATTGTGCACCAGCCTGGCCCCACACAATGGATCTGGCTGTGGAGTGAACCTGCAAGCCAGGCCCACTACACACCAGTATGATCTAGCATGCAGGGGCATGTCATCTGGCCTGTGAGCCTTTCAGTAGGTCTGGAAATCTGGCAGCAGGGGAGTGGCAATTCACATTGGGCTGGATCTGGCCCATGGGCTAGAGATTGAGCACCACTGACATAAACCATTTGGTAAATTGACAAAACCCATCTTATGCAACCTTAAGCTTTTTGTCCCTACAATTCCTACTGGAAAATGCACCAAACTTCCACTTGCTTATCAGCTATAAACCTTCTAATTTCTTGACTAAATATATCGATGGTCAGTTTATACCTGTTTTTTGGGGGCCAACATTGTCCTTTTGCTTAAATGGGTGTGGATTGTAGCCATGCTGGTCTAAGGACATAGGCAGACAAGGTTCTTTGGGTAAATCTGTTATCTTTTATTAGACCAACTCAAATAGTTGGAAAAATTCTTCTTACCGAGCTTTCAGGTTTAAATATCTTTTGTTAAGCTGAGGAAGCATTTGCAGTTGGTGTGTGCTCTTCCTGGACGGAATGAATAGTTATTCCATTGTATTCATTCCATCCAGGAAGAGCACACACCAACTGCAGATGCTTCCTCAGCATGATGAAGGGTCTTTAAACCGGAAAGCTTGCTAAGAATTTTTCCAACTATTTGAGTTGGTCTAATAAAAGATCTCAGATTTACCCAAAGAACCTTGTCTGCCTTTTGCTTAAATAGCATTTTTCCCTTGGGAGTGGTCACCCTTTAATGTACACTGTGGCTGGATAAAAGGACCAGGAAGAGGAGTCAATGTCATGTGTGTCCATTTTTAGACCCTGCCTTTAGGGCATAAAGGGACCTTAGCATAAATGAGACTAAGGCCTAATATCATTTGCATCCTGTTTGACTTAAAGATATATGTATTGGGCCAAAGTCAGCTCTCACTGGCAAGATATTAAATCGGAGTAACAGAGATAACAATGGAGTCCTACTGATTTTAAACTGCTCTAACTTAAAACAGAATTTGTTCCCCAGCGTGAGACGTGAAGATACAGTCTGTTCCTTACAACTTTACTGTGTGACTCGTTCCCTTGTTTGTATGCACCATATATCTGTTCTCCACAGATTTTACCATCGGTAATACAAAATAGAGAAGATAAATCCTATTGCCATGTGGTGTAGAAAAAGGGGAGCAGAAGTCACTTATTTGGCTCGGAAACTGTGAGTCACTATCATTACAAAGAGAAAGGGGATTACTTTTTCTTAAATACAGAGTAATCTCCATTTTTGAAATGCTGTGACTCAATCCTTAATAAAAAATGGGTTGTAACATTCCCTAAAACCCATGTGTACTCACAGTCAGCTCCCTCTTGCTCATCTGAAAGTCTCCAATAACACGTGTCAATGGGCTATTCTGCTGACAGTTTGGCAGTGCTCAAAATAGCTCCATGACGCACAGCAATTTTTACTGCTACTCATTTTCATGAGCTGATCATGTTTTGAGTTAAAATACTGCCTCTGAGAGCAAATGTAATCTGTGCCTTTATGGTGTTTAACACGACGAGACTTTCTTTCATCCACAATGACAGTCATGATTTAAGGTTCA
>NW_005843173.1:3396-38875 GCF_000455745.1 Alligator sinensis
GTTCAGCAGAAATCTTCTAAACTGCTCAAAATTTCTGCTGAGGAAAATAATGCACAGATTATTTTCCTACATACCACTAATCAACAAGAATATTTTGGAGGTACTCTGGCTTTTAGCACAGGAAACTGGTAGGGGGAGTATGGGGGGTGGTATGTGCCCCCTGCTGAGATTGGCCTCCACCTCGGTACGGCTCAGGATGGGGCAATTTTTTTGCCGCGTGGGGCAGTGGTGTGTTGGAGGCTGGGGGGACACTAAGCCACGGCAAAGAAGTATAGGAGTGGATATAGAGCTTTTCGCCTGCCCCTGGGCCCGCCCACAAATTGTGCCACCCCAGATTCAGGAGTCACCCCTGGCTTTTAGGTTTGTGCTAGATTCTAAATGGGAGGTGGAGGAGAGAGGAGATGGAGCAGGGAAGACTCGCTCATGATCAGATGGAAGATTTTATTTTGTCACCTTTTTAGAAATACTGATCTGCTCTAAGTGTGAACACCTAGCTGCACAAACAAATCATAAGAAAAACTCCTGTTGGTCAGACTGCAGCTATAAGATAAAGAACTGTCAGTTTCTTTAAAATAAACCCACAGATAAACTATAGGTGTATAAGCTTAGGATCTGTAGGAATTTTTCTACGTTCCTTTTTTCTTTGGTTGAAACATATATTTTCAGAGTTGATGCCTGCATATCAGACCAAAGGTTAGATCACAGCTGCTTATATGTTCTGTCTCTGCGACTCTAGTGGTCTAATGGGACTAGAAAAATTAGCTTCTTGGGATTTCTGAAGGGCTTCTACCTGTGTGAGTCTCCTCCCCCATATCATCTGAGCTCAGTGCACAACAGTATTTGTTAATGGTACATGAATGAATGTCTTTTACCAGTGGTTACCCCTTGGTTGTTATTCATGTTCATTTGGGACAGTACTCAGTAGGGCTGTGCGAAACGGCTATGTTTAATTTCAGTTTCGGATTTGGCCGTTCTGGAGGACAGTGATTCGTTTCAGTGTCTCGGATCACTGTTCTGTTTCAATTCGGCCAAATCTGTTTCAGAGTTTTGACGCTGTTTCGGAGATTTGGATCAGCCGGGGAAAGGCAGGCACAGCCAGGTGGCTGCAGGTTCTCCTGTGGCTCCTCCAGCTGTGCTTGTTTCTGGCCCAGTGGGGGGAGCCGCGGGAGAAGCCCCCATGGCTGCCGTGCCTGGCCCCATCCCCTGCCTGGCCCCAGCCTCCTGGCACTTAAAAAAAAAAAAAAGCCCTGCACTCACTGGATGCAGCAGCAGGGATCAGGGCATCTGAGTGCTTGTGGAAGAGCCCCACTGTGCCGCATGGAGCAGTGGGGATCGACCCCCCCCCCAGCTTGGCACCTCGGGGGGTCCCCCCCCCCCCCCAGCTTGGCACCTGTGCGGCAGCTGTCGCATTGCGCGGGTGCAGTGCAACTCAGCAGGGCACCACGCACTCTCTGGGAGCTGGGGCGGCTCCAGCAGTCAGCTGGAGCCCGGCAGTGCTCAGTCCCAGCAGCTCTAGCTCCAAGGCAGTGCACAGTGCCTTGCTGAGCCACGCTGCACCCATGCCATAGGGCAGCTGCCTTACAGGTGCTAGGTGTGGGGGGCAATTTCTGCTGCCCCCCACTGCCCTGAGCTGTGCAGGGGGGCTCTGCCACAAGACCTCAGAGGCCCTGATTGCCGCTGCTGCAGCCGGTGAGCTTTTTTTTTTTTAAAGTGCTGAGGGGCTGGGGCTGGGGCTGGTCATGGGTTGGGGCCAGGCAGGGCAGTCATGGGGGCTTCTGCTGCAGCTCCTCTGGCTGTGCGTGCCTCTGCCCCGGTGGAGGCAGCTGCAGGAGAAGCCCCCATGGCTGCCCTGCCCAGCCCCATCCCCTGCCCGGCCCCAGCCTCCCGGCATTTTAAAAGGAGAGCTGGGGGGCTGTGCTGGACTATTCCTGGGGAGAGCCTCCAAAACTTTCCTGAAATATTTTGGATGGTTTCGTTTAGTTTTGGAGATGTTTCTGAGCCTTCCATGTAATTTCAGATTCAGTGTTTCAGGTGCTGAAATGGGCCGAAACACCTCCGAAACGAAACGGCTGCCGAAATTTCACACATCCCTAGTACTCAGAACCAAACTTCTTCATCAGTCCTCCCTAGGGCCTTATCTATAGCCAACTAAGTCTTCTTCAGTATTACTTAGAATACCTGGTCTGAAACCGAAGTACGTTCAAAACAAGCCTACCATACATTTCATTTTGCAGTTTTCTGACTCTTGATGGTCAGCTGGAGAGTTAGGAATCAAGGCCAATTGTAATGTTGGTAACCTCATCTAAAGTGTCTAAAGCCTGGTGTAATTGGGTCTTAGAGGAAAAAGTCATCAGATTCTATACAAAGAGTTTGAAGGATCAGCACATCCTCTGTCTGCGTAGGTCAGGAAATCCCTGCTTGTTAATACAGAACAAGAAGCTGGCTGTAACCCTAGAGAGAGGAATAAAGCCCTATTAGTTTATATCTTGAACAGAATATGAGGCATGATGCAATTACTTGCCATATGTATGCTTGGGGATTTCTAGCTCCCAACCTTGGCATAGCTCTTTACAATACAGCAGAGGTAGGCCAATATTTAGCACTTTTTTCAACTTTCCAGCTTGTTTTCATGCTTATATCTGGGGCTCCTTAGAGTCACTATCGCTACTAAAAATCAGAAGACTCTAAATGACCAGTTATGCATTTGCACTGGCAAATACTTGATATATGTGTGAAATAGGAGTAACAATGTGTAAACAGTGGGTGACTAATTAGGTTTGCATTTTTATGCATGTAACTGCCAGATCAAGTTTGCGAATCACAAGGATAATGTAAAGAGTATTAGACTATGTTAATTAACAAATAAATTGTGTAAATTGACTTTTACCATGACACTAGCTAAAAAAAATCACACCTGGAGCATGCATTGTATAGCATTCCTAGTACAGAATGTAGAATCATGGAGAAGAAAGGCTGGAAGGGACCTCCACAGGTTATCTAGGCCAACCCTCTGCCTGAGGCAGGATCATCCCTATCCATACCATCCTATGCAAATCCATAATCTAACCTCTTAGTAAAACTACCTGTTATTGTTTGATCAAACTCCCAGGATTGCTGTTTTATAACAAGTCATTATATAATGCTGTTGCTTTGAGGTATACCTATCAGTTGCTGCTGCTTTACTGCAGATGTAGTATATACAAGTCAGCTACATTTTTACCATATAAATATACTTAAAACTATAGGTACATTCTCAGTGATCACTTAAAATATTTTCCCATTTTACTTATTTCTAGAGCAGGTGTGGTGAATCCACAAGTGCCACAAGTGGCATGGGCAGCCTCTGTGTGTGGCATGTGATAGATCAAGGAGGGGACAGCAGCACAGCAGCAGATAGGAAAGGAAGCAGAAGGCAGAGCATGAGATCAGGTAAGGAGTACAGGGCAGGAAGCAGAAAGCAGAGCTGCAGATTGGGCAGAGGAAGGGGATCAGCGTGGCACTTGGGGAGCATGTGGGGCTAATTTCTGGCGTGTCTACCAATGAGTTCCAGACTGCCATCGGGATAATACACCTGTGAAGCTCACCTCCGTTCCATATGGCAGTCTCGATATCACCTCTGGCGCCATCCAGTATGGAGTTCCAACCAGGGATTTCCTTTTTGGGACTTCCTTTGACACTTGGGCACAAAACCCAAAATCTGATAATTTAATCTGAAAATAGAGCAAAAGGAAACCACAAAGGCATGAATGAGCAACCAATTGGAAGGTCTGAACCCCGTTGTGTCCTTGACAGTACTGAATACTCACAAGCATCTCAAAGAAGGGGGCCTAGTTGGCTATCTACTTCAGAGGCCTGATGTGTTGTATGTAAGTCAGGGGTGGGCAAAATACAGCTCACAGAGGGATTTTTGTCTGGCCCACGGCAGGTTCCTTGGTCCCACCCGGCCCATGAGCAAGGAACAGCCTGGGCTGTGGTAAGTGAGGCCGGTCCTGCTGCTCCCAGGCATGCAGTGGGGCTAGAGCAGCATAGCGACTGGACTCTATTTTCTGGCAGCCCCAGTGTTGGTGGCTCCTTCTGGCTGCTGCTGCTGGACTCAGCCCCCCTGCCTAAGCACCCCAGCCCATCCGCTCCACACCCACCACCAGGGTTAGGATCCACATGGGCAGAGCAGCTGAGGTGGGGTTGCGGGCTCGTGGGGAGCAACATCCAGGAGTGAGGCAGTGAAGAGGAATGGGGAGACCCCAGGATCTTGGGGCAGTGAGAGTGTGGACAGGGGTGTGCAGGGAGTGGATTGCAGCTCTGCTCTGGCCCCAGCCCTGTGCTGTCACTGCCACAAGATCCTGGCCCCGGCCCCAGATGCAGCACCCCGCCTGCCTGCCCGCACAGCTCTTGGCTGATCTCCATGGAGACCCTGCGATCACAGGGCTGTAACAGCACAAGGCTGGGAAGAGCCCCAGTTCAATGGGCATAGATGTGCAAGAGAGTATCACAGTTCTGCCCCAGCCTTGCCTACCCTGCTTCTGTATACCACTCCCTGCCCCCTGCAGCCCCTTCCCACATTTGCTGAGTTGTTGTGCCGGGGGTGGGGGTGGGGAGAGGTGCTGACCCAGCCTGCGACAGCTCAGCAAAACTCCCCATGTGGCCCACAGGCCCAAATAATTGCCCACCCCTTATGTAAGAGAATACCCTGGTTTGAACCGATCTGTCCTCAGCATACCCCATTCTCCCTCATCCCTACACTGGAAAATCTAGCTCCTTACCTGGTTGCCTGACTAAAACCCTTATGTTCTGCACTGGCTGGGTCAGATATGAAAAGCTACCCTAAATGTGGCTGCAGTTACATTTATTCACGATTTCTCCCACACTCCCACAAACATGTTATATTGTGGCTGCCTGCTGTGACCCCTTGACTAGAGTGAAACCTCCTGCTATGTCCATATTTAGCCACACCCTCGGCCCAACGCATGTGAAATTTCTATGAGGGATTAATTCTGCAAAGTTTTCAGCATAACTTCTTTACTCTTGGAGCTTTCTATATTGAAAGGTGTGACTTTGCTGCCTTATATTTGACCCAGAAGTAAATGAGCCTTGTATTTATGACGTGTGTAGCAAAAGCAGTACATTAAAAAAAAAACATTTCTGAAAAATGATGAAGTGATAAAATATACAAGCTTGCACATGTGTGTTCTGCAACATTAAACTCTTGGGTTTATATTGCCTTTGTTTACAAGGAGTGCTGTTTTCGTGAATATAAAACTGCTTATTCAATAACACCTGTTAGTAAGACTGACTCCTTAAAGTTTACATGCATGAATAGTTTGAAGATATTGGTGGCAGAAGACAATTTTTGTGGAAGCCATTGTGCATTAAGAGATCATTTATTGCTGTGCATTGTGCAATGTGATAGCACTGCCAGGATGAGCAGTGGAAAGATCTACCTTTGGAATTGTTCAAGATGGAATACTTTGCCTATCAGGCTATCAACTCATTCACTATGCCAGCCTGCTGTCTGGGGACAAGGCATGAGCCCAAATAGCTATATAAGGCATTAAAGAGGAAACTAAATAAATTGCTGCATTGTTTAGACCAGCATTTTATTATCAGCATTGATTTGTTTTCTCTTGGCTTCAGTGCAGACGTTAGTTTTCATTGAAGGCAGTTTTTTTTTAAAGTCAGAATTTAGAAATAATTGTTGGTATTTATAAAACAAAGCAAATAATATCCAAGTTCTCCAAGCCAAACATATTTTTCAGTTTACAGCATGAAAAACAGAAGAACTAACGCATATTTTGGAAGCTGAGCCGCTTTCTCTTTTGTAGGTTCATAAGAGGTTCTGCATATCCATTGCTCATCCAAGTACATCAAAGAAGACAATTTTCTAAAAAAAGATAATTGCACAACATATCCACAAAGAAATCTGCATTGCAGATAATAAGTACTGGAGTAATGAGTATAATGAGGCATTGTATGCAGAGACTGAAACCCAATCAGATGCTATTTCAGCAGCACTACTCTAGATGTGACTGAACAACTTCCACACATATGGAGTTTTCTTTCCCTGGATGCCTCCTGGTATGTGAAGTCTGTAAGAAGAAGCAAAGCAGAAGAGACAGTCTTTGAATAGAGCATTAGCTTAGGGGTGAAATCCAGGATGTACCAAAGACAATGGGTATTTGGACTTTTAGAATCAGGAGATCTGTGTTTGATTCCTAGTCCTGCCTTAGACTTCCTAGAATCTTGGCCAAGATACAACAGATACAGATTTTCCTGGTGGGCACCAATATTTAGGATTCTAGGTGCCTTGTCCCATAAAGTGATCCTAGGATCAGGTCCCTAAGTTCTCTATGAAGTCAGTGGGGAGAACTAAGTGCTTCCTACAGGCAAATCGGAGCACTGAGTTCTGAATGGAGGCCCTTAGAGGTAGGCAACATAGACCCAGGGTATACCCAAACATTATAGGTGCCACCATCCATTTGGGATCCAGAGCATCCACCTAATGCACACCAAAAGCACTAATTTCAGTATGAAGTGCAGCATCTGCAGCCATACTTACATGTAAACATAGGTGATACTGATGGTGCCTACTTTACATGCTAATAGAGGGGACTTACACATGTGCCCGGCGCCTGCTTCCGCAGCCTTGGCATCACATGTATTTAGCATCTGCACGCTTCAAAATGGTGGCAGAGGTGCTTTAACTAAAGCTTGTTGAATGAGCTTTGGTTAAGTGCCCCGCTGCCATTTTGAAGTGTGGGATGCTGAATACATGAGACGTTGTGGGTGCTTAAATTAGAGTGGCCCCCAAGAGCCTCTCTAATTAAAGTGTCCCCCCTTTCCCCCATCCTGGAGCACATGTTAAGCCACCCCTAGTGATTACAGCACCTAAAAGTAGGGTTTTAGGTCCTCCTTGGAGCAAAAGGATTTAAACCCACCCATCTCTCCCATTTCTAAGGAGATTGCCTTAACCATCAGGCTAAGGGACAGACACCAGTCTGTTGTAGGTGGACAGAACCACAGGGGCAGAAGCAGAGGAAACAAAAGGTAGCCTAGTAATGAAGGCTCCCCCTCCCCAGTTCTGATGTAGTCTGCAGTAGAGCTTGGGGGGTGGGTCTAGGTACCTAACTGCATGAATTGGATCACTTCTGAGCAGTCTCAGAAACCTAAGTCGAAGAACGTAGGGATCTGTTAGATTGAAATAAAGGTGTGTGATGAATTTAGTTGCCTCCCCTGGATTGTTTTTTGTACCTGCTATGTCAAAATTCTGCCTAAGTCCCATTCAGAAATCCAGTTGACCACTTTAGGTCTGTGCATCAGTTATTCATGCATACAATGGAGATGACAACATGCCTTTCTTCCTGTCTATTCCTAAACTTGAATATTACATTACATTTAAGTAGGAACTCACTCTTAATATAGACCACCTAGCCCAATGGGGATGCAATCTTGGTGTGAAGCTTCCAGGCACTACTGTGATATAAATAATATATCATAATAAACTAGATACATTGGTCCATCTACAATTTGCAGTACAGGGTAAGTTCTCATTTCCATTGCCTGACTAGTGCCCAGAATG
The DNA here is from genome assembly GCF_000455745.1 of Alligator sinensis. Taxonomy (NCBI): domain Eukaryota; kingdom Metazoa; phylum Chordata; order Crocodylia; family Alligatoridae; genus Alligator; species Alligator sinensis. The sequence goes on from NW_005843173.1 coordinate 10,970, forward strand.
TCTTCCATTACAGAGGGATCAAGAAATCTTTGTTATTTTATCTGCTACAGACCAAATGATCCCCTACCCAAGGGATGGTAAACAAAGCCATAACAGTGATGTGGAGGAGCTGTGAGATGGGGACAGAGAGCTACAGATAATGTTTGTCTTCCCAATGTTCCCCCTCCCAGAAAACTGCATGGCACTGAAAAAAGTAGGAAGGGGGTAGCTGACCAGGCAGGGAGAGGGACAGGAAACAGCCATCCTATATTGTACATTTCCTCCTCCACACTGACAATAATACATCTGAAAAATGGCAACTGGTTACTGCTGCCAAGAGCATTATTCATTTCTTTTCTGGGTCTGGTAATCCCTATCACAACCTTTCTCCAGGCTAGAAAAAAAACACCCCTTGTTGACAACAGGCATTGGTGCAGCTGAAACAGTGCTGCACATGGTTTAATTGCAGTACAGCATTCATGTCCATTAATCAAGGTTTCTGAAATAGCACACTATGCAGTTTGTGCTTGGCTATACCTTTCCATCACAACTGTGCATCAGTTTAATAATCATCCTCATCAGGAGGTGTTTGTATAAAAAAAAATGAACTCCTGATGGTTGCTATGATCTGGCTTCCTCAGATATCAAGTTTCAGCTTTGTCTCTCTCATTCACCAGAAGCCACATGCTTCCTGGAACTCTATGCATTGTACATAGATATCAAATCATCAAGTAAAGGCCATCCTTTTGATTTTGCATGGAAAACCCTTCATTCTTGCATGGAGAACATGTAGGTCCTACAGGTCTACAGCAAGTAGAAGCAGAAATGGCTCTAGCCTTCAACAGCTGTGGACTGCAGCACTATATAGGATTTTAATTAAACTCTTAACATTAATGGGGGGGCAAATTTCTTGGCAGATGTGAGACAAATTAAGCCTGTACCCTCCCTGAGTACCACTCCAATCCCCCACCTGTGCTTTCTGCTCTGTGTTCCCTCTCTGACCTGTCGCATGCCACATGCAGAGGCTCCCCATGATGCTCGTGGAATGTCTGTTGCAGGTTGGCCATCCATGCTTGACATGATGGTTTCACTGTCTGTATTATCACTTTCCCTGTCTATTATGATCCTCCCAGTCAGAGATGAAGTACAAGGAGAAATGCTAGGCACTCACCCTTCCATCGCTTGTAAGAAGTATGGAGTCACTTTTGATATCACGATGAATAACGCCTTGATTATGCAGGTAGGACAGCGCTTTCAGTACAGATAAACAAACTGTAGCTATCTGCTCTTCGTTCATCCTAAAAATAAGGTGTCCAGTGGTGAGAGCAAACATCAACTTAAGGCAAGAATAAGACACCGAAGAAACAGATAAAGACAATAGGCTTGATCCTCAGTAGGACATGAGACAGGCCCATCCAAATCAATACATGGAAATTAATAGAGAGTAATCAAGTCATTCTGAGGAAAAGGGTTCAAATGTTTCTCCCTGGGAACTTCTCATTCTTCTTAGTGCTGTTCAAGACCTGTTGTCCTTGCCAGGTCTTCCCTGTGCCTCTAAGGTATAGTTCTTGTTTGAAAAGTAACTGTGTAAAAGTATCATGCTTTTGCTCAATAGAACTGTGCCCTGTGCACTGTCAAAGTGATATCCCTGGACTTCAGTATAATATATGCTTTTATCTCTGTTTGCAACATGGATAAGAAAGTAATCTGGATTCTATTCTTTTTTGTGCATCTTCAACAGAAGTGTTTACTGAATTCCAGACAGCTTCACCCAATTGGAACTTGTGGTAAATGCATTTAAGACAAAGAGGTTGCAGAAGTATCACCAAGTGCTTATTGCAGGACATCAAATTAATGGGATTGCACAAGTGTAATTGAGGGCACAGTTTGACCAACAGAACATTTGTTACTGGTGATAATGTGTGGGTGAGAAATAGTTCGAGACTCAGATCTCAGGCTGAGCTAGCAGGGCACAGAGTCTTTTACTTGTAAATTGAACACATTCTATCCACAAATTTCTGACTCAGAACACCATGAGACCATTTGGATAGTTCTTTTCCAGGGTACATTTGCACTTTTATTTCTTTAGATAACGGAGTGGGTATCCTTCTGCAAAGGTCAGGTGTGAGGAAAAGTTTTGAGAACCAGGTTTTGATTAGTACATGTACAGCATTAATTATACCCAATGAATAGTACAATGTAACATGTTACAGTTAGTCAATTTCTGACTCTGAAGAGTCATCTACCGTGAGTTCACTAGTTGCCAAGAAGGATAAATCACTGTGGGAAAGGAATCATGAAAGGAATGAGGAAGGGAAATGATACTTGAATTTCAGAGGAAATTTGTGGATTCATGCCCTATGTGTAATCCTTCAAAACTATTTCCTTTGCTATTATGTATAATACAAAGAAACATTAAAAATGAATTTCAAAAGCACCCCATAAAAGAAATGATAAGATATAGTTATCTAGTCATCATTCACAAAAAAAAAAAAACTTCTGGAAAAATAAGTCTGTCGCATCATTATACCGTGGTTCTGGCAATGAAACGAGAGGGAGTTAATGAGCTGTAAGGCATTCTGTCGTGTGCTAAATCACAGCAGCCTTCATTCACTGAACATCCTGTAGCGGTCATTCAATGAGAGATGTGAAAAACAATCCATATTTCAGTTCTGAATTACTACTCACCTTGCTTTCTAGTCGAGCCAGTAAAAGGCACTTATTCTGCCAGGCCAGCCCAAACTTGCTCTATTACATTAACATTAAAAAGGTCCAAGGCGATTTCTGCTTTAACTCTACTATGCAAATTTTGCAACATTTCAGCAAAATATTTGAAGGAAGGTCATAACATGTTCAAGAAGAAGATTAAGGAATGATTTTGGTGAATAAAAATTATGACAGCTCTTAAATAGTTTTTAGTGATAGAGGCTTAAGAGGCTCAAAAGTCATAAACCGTTTGTACATTAAGCCCACAAGCGCCTTCAAGAGATTGGAGATACTAAACCAAACATATGGGCAGCAATGGAGTGGGCTGACCAGTGGGAAAGGTCAGATCTATTTCTACAGAGTTTTATACCAACACCAGTTGAGTTCTTTGTTGGGTACAACCTTGACAGAAAAGTGTGGGTCAAGCTGAACAGACTGAGATCTGGATATGGACACTTCAAAACAACACTTCACAATATGAACATCTTGGACAACTTCCTGTGTGAATGTGGTGTCCAATAAACAGCTCCAATCTTTACAAATGCCAGACAGGGTAGATAGAATCCATACATTGAGCGGTAATACCAGACAGTGGCTCATGGATTTGGAAGTTGATATCTGATGCCATACGGAAGAGAGAGAGAGAGTGAGCATCTCTTTGCCATTAAACTCTTGTCTAAAATATCTGACATAGTGATTATGGTGTGTTGGGTCACACTAGTTAACAGATAACTTACAATGCTGTGATTTATTTTTGCTTATCAGTTAAGACAGGACTTAAAAACTGAGGATGTATTTTACAACTTCTGTTTTAACTGTGACCTGAACTTGCCAATAAATTGCCAGATGACAAATGTCCATGTATGAATGGGCGTTCTTGAGTAAGCAGGAGTCTTTTCTTCTTGTTTAGATAAAATTTCACACACAGATGTGTTAGATGATGACTTTTGATTCAAGAAGAAAGCATTTTTCCTGGTTAAATGAAGAACATACCTTCCCTGGCTACTTTTCTCAGTGGATGGTGGGATAAAAATGGGTGGCAAAGAGGGAAAAAGCATGACGTAGATCTGCTCAGAAGAAGAGAAGTTGGAAGACAGGGTAAGACCTATGTGCATCCAGTTTATTTACTGATTTAACTGTATCTATTCTTACTAAAATTATCATACAACCCCTAGCGTGACCACATATACTGATATAAAGATGCTTACACTAGTATATTTTAGGTTTAACCCTTGTTTTGCCAGCATAGCTATGTTGACTGTTGGTATGAAAGAAAAGCATAATTCTAACTAGCACATCAAAGTACCTGGTGTAGCTTATTTTACCCAGAGAACTAGTTAAAACCTACATCAGAAAAAAGCTCTTTTATTGAAAGAAAGTGCCTCTCAGTCAAGGGGTTGGGCAGCTGTACCAGCAGACTCTTTCAAATGCATTTATTTCCCTTCCTGAATGGAAGAAGCTGTACCAAGGAAAGTGCATTTATATTAATACAACTATTTCCATGCAAGAAAAAAATTAAGTATCCTTTAAGTATACTGGTGCAGCTAAATAACTGCAACTTTTGTTTATAGCTAAGGCCCTGCCTTGTTGTGCCTGGAGAAGGAATTCCCAACACTGAGAAACTATGATTTCATCTGTTTCATTTTCTTTTGGCAGTTAAACCATAACATTCAGGGTTTGCCACCACATTATCAGTTCCAGGGGGTGAAGAACACAATGGAAACGTGCTCTGATCCAGTTGGCCAATTCCTATGAGCCACTCTGCATTAGAGTTGAATTAGCAGAGGTAGGCTATATAGGTTAAAGAACAAAACATGGTTGTTCCAACATAGGCACCTTGTGGGTTAAGAGGTTCAGGGACCAATTTCCTTCCCAGTTTGCTCAAGCAGTAGGTAGCCTAAATGTAGGCAGCACTCCATAATGCAAGATATATGTGGGAGGAAGAGATATTAATGCTAGTTGAAATGTAACAAACAAGATATTGGGTGCTGTCAAGGAAAACACACAATTCTTGTAAGAGTAGACTGCCAAGGAGTAGATGCTTCCCTAGCATTGCTGAAGGCATTGCTTCTGAATGATTCAGGCATAATAGCTTCTCTCACTATTGTTCAAGTGGTATACAAACACCTCCTACCTTCCCTCACATTGCTTTGGCTCTGAGGTAAAATTTTAGTACTACCAAATCAATGATAGTTTTGCCCCCGGTTTCAACAAAGCCAGGATTTCACTCAAGTAGAGCCAATGCAGCAGTAAAAGTATGGATGAGACAGGTACACGAGAACCAGAGGAAATGGACTGAATTTGATCCTAACAAAATATGAACTTATAAATGCTACAATCATCCCCTCCATTACCTGTCTGCTAAAATCTAAGGTAACATTTCAATGTTTCCCTTAGCATGACTGACGAGACATCACTCATTGCTGTTCAAGAAGTATAATGATTCTGGTTTGCTGAAATTCTATGCTATATAGTTGCTGCAGGAGCAACACAGGACCCTAAACTCTGTTCTGAGTGGTTGGTGTAGGTCTTTCCATTCATCCTTAAAGATATCTGAACAATAGAAAGACAGAAGAATGGATTTGCTGTGTAGTGAGATTAGCTGGGCATTTTCAAATAGAACTGGTTTAAAAAACTGCCTTTGATTACAGGGAGATTTTTTAAAAGATTAATTTCCAGTAAGGTTTTTAGAGTTTTTGCATTTTATCTGCTGCAAAAAAATAATGATGATACTTCATAGGCCTGCATGTTGAAAACACCAAATTATGTTAAAACCACTCATCACTTTTCACACAGCCATCCAGTGCATATAGTGAGGGATAGATTTCAGAATCCCAGTCAGCTTCCCTGCACCTCTTGCAGTCTTTTTTCCAACTGGCAGGGCCATCAAGTGGAAGCAAAAAGCCATCTTGCTCCAGTTCAAGCACAGGTTTTATTTACCATATTGTGCTATAAGTACATTGAACAATGAAACAATGAGCAGGTAAAGCTAACCAAACATACCTTGTGTGAGTCACAATGTCTGTCAAAGCTCCACCTTCTAGAAACTCCATCACAACCCACAGCTCATCACCAACAAGGTAACTGTTGTACATATCAACCACGTTTTCATGATGGTAATCCCTCATTATCACAACCTATGCAAAAACAAACAAACAAACCAAAAAACAAACCAAAAAACCAGTGGGTGAGTGACCAGAGGTATCACTTGATTCTCACATTGCTTGAAACATTTGATTCTTCTTTTACTTTTTCTTCTCTTTTTAACTTTTACCCTCAATAAATACTATATTTGTGAGCAACACCATTGCTATAAACATATGCTCGCTTATATAACTGAAACAATATAGTTTCATAAAACCATGCTTGTGGTAAATAAATTAAGAGTGAGGGAGGATGTTTAACTTCTAAATTATATTTGGTAGATAATAGCTTTTCTTTTGGATATAAAGCCAGAAATGCTTATTTCATTGCTTTCTTTGCCTGTTGCTTTTCTATTCAGTACAGCAGAGATCTTATCAACTTAATAAGTCAATCAATCAATCAAAGCCTTCCTTCATGGTTTAGCGAATATCATTGTGCAGAGAATTCAGAAGTTAAGTAATGATGTATGGCTTGCCTGTGACCCCCTGCCTGTGTTCCCCACCCATTTCCACTTTATACGACTGTGCTGCTTCCCACATCATAGGTACCAAGCCAGGTAGAACAGCAGGTGCCTCAAAACTGCTATGTATGCCTCTTCTGGCTCAGCTGGACAGGATGAAGCAGAACAAAGTGGGAAATGGATGCACCCTTGACTGAACTAGGGTGACGAGGTTATGTTACGCCAGTTAGTGGCCAAACAGTGATGTTTGCTACCTGAGCACAGAAGCTGAAGGGAGATTGTGCTAGGCCCAAAAACCACAATCTCCTTCCAGTTTCCCTACTGCTCTTGGATAAGGGATTACATTGTCTATACCTACGCTATGTGGGAGATGTCAAGATTTTAAGATGGTTAGATTGGATTTCTTTCAGCCTTTGATCAAACTTGAATGTTTTACTGGAAAACTAACAGAAATGATGATTAGAGCTACACTTATAAAATGCCAAATAGTTACTGTAAATGAGAAATAGTATTGACACAGTTAACTTCATGACTGCATCCAGAGGAGCATGGCCGTACAGTACGTGGCACCACAGACATGTCTGCGGTGCCACATACCACATGTTCAGGTGTTCTCTGAGCTGCAAGGGAGCAGCATGGAGGGTTTTTTTGAACACTGGATATCCAGGGGTGAAAAAAACCTGCTGAAAAAAAAAAAGGAGCAGCGGACATGGGGGCAGTGCATGCCATTCAAAAGTGGACCCGGGCCACCCGGAGCTACGCTGCAGCTGCCAGCAAGGTCCGACCGGTAGGATAGCACAGTGCTGGCTCCAGCCTCCCCTACCACTCCTAGGGTAACTTGTCACGTGCCAGAGTGCATGTGGCATGCACAGTCCCCAGGGACAAGTAGCTGTGGTGCAAGGTGCGCCGCTGCCTGCTGTCCCCAGGGAACCAAATGTCCACACCATGTGTGGATGCAGCCCATGAGGCCTATTATAGTAGTAAATCTAATGTGTACTAGTAGAATGGATCCACCTATCTTTATTTATTAAAAACTAGGTTCTATGACCCATTTAAGGTAAGATGGCTTATTTGATACATGTTAAAAGCATCTTATTCACTTCAGTTAGAGAAGGCCAGGGCACATGCAACTCCTTGAAGTCAATGAGAGTCACAAATGCATGAGATCTGCAGGATCTGGCTTATATTACTTGTCAAATTTCTAAGGGACCTACTACCATGGCATCTAAAACATCATAGGATATGGACTGATTTTTAATGGGGACACATGGATGGGTACTGTGTTAGCCTCTTAAAGAACTTCAAATCATTTACAGTTCTATATTATTTTTTCCTTTAAAATTTGTTGTGAGATGCCTGTTTCTATGTCTCTGACTAATCATTTCCTTGCAGTGCCCATATCTTGCCCTTTAAACATATTTAATTACCATTTCAATTGGATAGGAGGTCTAAAACTCCCTCCTGCTTACATTTTATGTGGATTGCACATCGTCTTTATTTGTGAAATTCCTACTGACTTCAGTGGGAGGTACCTGAATATAAAGGCTACAGTACAGAAAAGAATGCAGCTTCGTGAGACAGCAAGTTACACCAGCATAATATTCCTATTGCACTGCTGCAAATAAAGGAACTGTGAAACTTCCTTAGTCAACACCACCAGTGAAATCAGTCTTTGGGTAAACTCACTTGGAAATTAAGGTCACTTATTCATGTAGATCATAAGCTGACTGAACAGCCCAAGTACTCAGGCAAATGTTTTTGGGATTCTCAGCCTCAGCCTGCAACAGTGGATGCAAATTTCTCTATGGCCACTACTACAGAGCTTGGAAGGAGATGCTCTGAAGTACAGAGAGGTGTCTCCTGATATTGTCTTGAGCCAATGAATCTACTTTGAGTACAGAGCAAATTCCCACCTCTTCTTTTCCCACTCTCCAAGCTTAAGAGAGTACAGTCTAGTGTTGTAGATGGAAGACAGAGTCCTTCTACATGTGTTCTCTTTCCTGTCTTGATTACATGTTCTACTCTCACAAGGGGAGACTTTTGGGGCCTTCCACATTCCCAGGGAAATGATTTAGCCCTTGTATCGGGGTGAACAAGACCCACCAACAGGCACGGCTATCACAAAGCCCACCATGATGGGAAGCTCTTGGTTCAATTCTACTACTCACTGCTCATTGGGCCAAAGCCTGCTCAGCTTTAATGTCCTATGTGACTCAACTGATTGATTTTGCATTTGATTACTGAAGGAATTTTCATAAATTCATATGTCTAGAGGCCAGATGGGACTATTAGCTCATTTAGTCTGAATTTCTATACACTGAAAATGTTCACTCACCACAAATGCAAATTGAGCTCACAGCCCCTATCTTGGAAGGCTGCTGCTCTATGTTGAGCCCATGTAGGTTGTCATTTTGTGTCTGTTTGTGATTCGTAACCCATAACCTTGCATCCCCACTCAAAATGATTTACCTCATTGAAGAGTAGTTCCCTTCTCTGCTGTTTCCTGAGATCCATTTTCTTCACTGCAACTTGCTTTCCTGTATGCTTCTCAGTGGCAATGCAAACTATTCCAGTGGAACCTTCTCCTATTTTGATAAAGTTGTCCAAGTATTCCCTAGGGTCACCAGGGCTGACAACTAGCTGCAGGGCAGCTCGGAACTGTTCATGAGACACCCTGGAGGGTTGCTGATCTGACGATGAAACCCAGCTGGGTGGTGGATAAGCACTTGACGTGATGCTTGGGGAGCTTGGGTAAGAAGCCGTGGAGATATAATGGGAGCTTGACTGGAATGAAGGCTGGTGATAATGAACAGCTTTGTGGTAGACTGAAGGGTACTGGTAGCCAGGGCTTGTATAACTAACTTTGTTCTGATTTTGAGGTAGCTTTGTTGGGCCCCTGGGGTAGGTATCTGATCCAGATAGCGGTGGGCTAACTACCATCTGTGCGCGATCATAATCCACCTGCAAAAGTGAAAATAGTTTGTTAAAATGCTGCAGTCCATCCAGATCTGCTGCCAATGATATGAAGAGTGCATTAAATCCTATGCTATCCATCAAGTCAGATGTCAGTTCCTTGGACAGTACAGCTGACTCCACAGCAGCCTCTTACTTTTGATTGGGTATTTCTAACTTCCTCTGTTTGTGGACACTTGGCTAAAGAAAAAAGTTTTTACCATTCAGACTACAATCTCACTGTTTGGTTTGCAACATGGTTCTTTCTCAGAGTTGCCAATGGACCAAAGATGGGAGCTGGAGACAGACTAAGTAAAGATCCATCATCCCTGTAGCATTCTCTAGTATGTACTTTAGGTTTTGGTGAAATACTGTCAATTTGCTTATACCCTGGTTCATGGCTTTACTGTTATTATTGCTGGGATAAATGTTTTTGCTAACTTTTGGGAGATGAAAACAAACCCTTTACTACCTAGTACTTCCTGTAATAATTTCATTGCTTAATCTTCTATTTCTCTCCAGCTCTTACCTCTTCAGATGCTCTCTAACCCCTGGATTAGAGCAGCTGGAAAGAAGTATTGAACAGTACCTCCCTTACATTACAAGCATAAAGCAAGAGGAATTAAATATAAAGTTATTTTTGTGTGTAGTTGTTATATAATATCCCTTACCCAGGTGATCTCTGACACATTGCCAGCCTTACTGCCAGGCTAAATACCAATCTTCCTATACTGCAACTGTTAAGAGATGAGGTAAACTCCTGTACAGAGGAAGCCATTTGCAGTATACAACAAATTGTTCAAGTCTTGCAAATAATGGGAACTAGACTGTAATCCTAAATTTCAGCAACCGGTTACTTGTCTATTCATTGTTTGCCTCCCATATCACAGACTTGGCTGGCTAGAAGCTAGAAGGCTGGTCCCTCTCCAGTGGTGTGGATGGTAAGCTCTTGCCAACTGGGTGGTGCTATGTGACACTGTGCTCAAAGGATCTCAGTACTTGAAGTGGGGGGAGGGGAGATTGACAGCATAGGCAGACACTTTCATATGGGTAGATCCCATTCACATGTAGGACAAGTTAGACCACTCTCTCCCATTGTTGGCTGCTACTCTCTGCGTAGCTGGAGCACTGCACTGGAGAGCTGGTTCAATTAGCAGTATAATAGCACTAATAGAGTATTTATGGCTTAAAATGGCAATGTTGCATTCTTTTTACATTCATGGTACTCACAATATAGTGCTGTAGGGGTCTTCTCATAATTCCTACAAGATGACACAGAACCATCATAATTCTTACCAATAACATTAATGTAAGTAGAAAGGGTGACTGCTGTGATAGATGAAATAAACAATAAACAGAAACCATGGAAGTTCAGGCTAAGATTTTGCCCCAAGGAGGTGAAAAACAATTGTGATGAGGTGAGCAAATATCCTATTTGATATGGGGATATGATCTTCATAGTCTTCAAAGGGACTCCCTTCAAGCAAGACATAATGAGAAGTCTAATTTAATTTACCATTCTAAAATCATTTTCCAAAGTGACAAACTACTTAACTGCAGGGTCACAAAGCCACTAATTTTCTTTTGAAATCAGAGACAATCTGAGAGGAAACTATCTCAATAGGAGGCTTTAGAAAAGTTCAAGCATTATTCCTTTTTGATGGAGAAACAGCTAATAAGACAAAGCCTACTTGCATTTATAGGTTCCTTTTTTAGCGTTTCCAAGCTTCTTGTGTCTACAGTAAATGGGTACTTTACCTTGTGAAATAAAAGCTTTATCATCCCTGTCTACATTCAAACCCCCAAAAGTATGGGAGAGGGCAAAAAAACAATTCCAGCCAGTTCTGAAAGCAAATAATTCACAGTTTATTACACAGCAAAAATAGCTCATGACAATGTGTGTAACCTCTCTGAGGGGGGCTGGGGTGGTTAGACACAGGCTCATGATGTAGCACAATTACAAATAATTATAACGATGAATTCATTTAATCAATCAATTTCACTGGCTGTGCACAGAGGTGGACAGGGCATAAAACTCTACACAGCTCTTGGTTGCTACTATTACTGCTGGCTCTCAGCCAGGAGTCCCCTGATCCATGTTAGTTAAATGCACATTAATCTGAATTTGGCAGTGTAATCAAGGACCCAACTGAACTGTGAAATTGAATTCTGCAGTGGAACATCATTTGACCATTTTATGCTAAGACTGCAAAAAAAAAAAATCTGCCGCAGCATCAATTTATCACTGTAGCCTGCTGCACATTGAGAAGAAGCTTGTGGCTGAGGTTCCCCAGTGGGAGGAAAAAAATCTCAAAGCACAAAATCACATCAGTATTTTGCAACATCATGTATAACACAGGCTTGCCTATGTCATGGGCAGTTTTAGGAGAAGGCTTTGCATGCTCTTGAACAGCTGCTTTAATATTCCTCTTTGCCATATGAAATGGGATTCTTATTCTCTGTCATGGCTCTTCAGAGCCCTATGCAAGGCAGGCTATCAACCCATTACATGTAGCATGCTTCTAACACAAAACAGCATCATACTTACAGTAGTAGTCAGTTCCTGAAGAGACTGATTTTATATGAATAAAAGACAGAGATAATGATGGCAATGATTTCACTTAAACCAGCAAGCAGAATTTTATAAACCTGGGAAGGGGGTAGAGATACCTTGAAGTCCACAAGGGATTTTGCTGTTGTGAATCTACTCGAACATAAGAAAGCATACAGTAGTGGAGTCCAGAACAGTTATACAGGACATGCAGGTTGCTGATCTGAAATTTAAACTTATGGCTATTGGTATGTTTTTAAATATTTACAAATGAAAATGAGTGGGTCCAAAAAATCTTATGAAAAATATGGCATTCTTGCTGACACATTTTTAAGCGCTTCAAAACTAGCATTTCATAACTGGGCTTATAATACAATCCAATCCAAGATCATTCATATTTTTGCCAGGAAATTTTACAAAAATATAAGATAAAGCCCTGACACCAGCAAATCTCTCCTTATTAATATTATCTCAACACAGTTCTTCATATTACTGCAAATTCAGATAGATACTCTTTCACAAATACTTCTATTTAAATTATTGCATTCAATTAACCTCTCTGGGGAAACACTTTACAGACAAAGGGGGAAGAAAAAAACAATTGAGGCCTTATTCACAATCAGGTCAACAGCGCAGATTACGTTTTGACACAAAATCCATCAAAGCACTGCAGTGAAATGGAAAACACTTCTGCTGCTGTGCGGGTTGGTTCACTGACTCACATTATTACTTAAATGTGCACACGATAACGTCAGCATTCAGGCTTTTATCTGTAAAGAAGTGGATTTTGCAAGGTGCTTAAACTCACTTTACTTTCTGCACTGGTGCAATAATGCAAATCATGTATTGCTAGACCATAAAGATATATGAAATGTAATTCAGAAACAACTGCTTATTCATTATGCAAAGCAAGGCCCTGCTCCTATGATGCAATATGTGGGGGCAGATCCTTTAACCTCCTGTTGAAACAGCAAGAGGGGGCATTGTAGAACACACCTGTCACAGAAATGGATTACTCAGTCCTCCAGCTGAAAAATCTGGTGATGTGATGGGCAAGGAAGGACCCAAGTGGACTGCAGGGGAGAATCCTTTAAGATATAACCCATCTTCTAGAAGAGATAGATTAGGTTGATCAAGGTTGATATAGCAAGGAATTGCCACCAGAAGATAAAGATGCTATAATAAATTACAGGGCCTGATGATAAGGGATTTCATTGAACAATAGCTTGGTAAGTGGTAGCTGAGAAGCATTGGGTGCAATGTGAAGTGAAGTTGTGGGTCCTCAGAGGACATCTAGATAGATTCCTAACAAGTACTGACACGATGTCTGCGATTCTGATACATCTCTCTACTCGACAGACAGAAGCAAAGGAAACAGGTCCTCTAGGCTAAATTGAATTTACTAGGAAAACAGACTCATCTCTAGAGCTTCTGCAATACAGATCTCTGAAATGCTTCCAGTCCCACATGAAGTGGCAGCTGGGGAGAAGTTATATGAAAGTTTCCATATGCAAAGGGGAAGATGATATAGAAAAGTGGAGGTTACTTTTGTGAAAAACCAGGCAAAGGAAGAGAAAGCCACAGTTTATATATGGGCTTCCCCTTCTCCAGATGCACACCTGAAAAGTGTTGGAGAATTATTTAAACCAGGAACTGGAAAAACAAAATGTGTCAGTGGCATTCAAAGCAAAGACTTCTGCTAGGGATAACAAAAGTAACCCTGTATCAGGGAGGAAGGAATAGAGAAGATACAGCCATGCTGGAAGAGGGGCACTATAATGAACTAGATATCAACAGGGGGATTATAAAGGAAAATTGTGTGAAGCAGAATGCCTGGCAATAGTAGCTGTCCTTACTACAACACGCATTTCTGGAACGTGGCAGAATGGAATATTGTAATAACCAGAGCATAAACTACACAGGAAGATCTAATTACTTTAGAATGGGTTGGAAATACTGAGATTTAATTGAACCTAATGAGATATAAATTATGCGTGGAAAGGACCCACACAGTATTTGGAATGAATGAATAAAAATGCCAAGTCATGAGATTACAAATACGCTACAAGTAGGTAATACTGCTGGCCTGTAGATCGGAGTAATGGGAACACGTGCATAATGCCGAGGAAGATCAAAGAGGCAATTACGTTTGAAAATGGCTGACTTCAAATACCTGTTATTTTAAATGGTCCAATATGTCACCAAGATAGGATCTGGAGAAAGTAATTTCTTGACACCGTTTAGGAGTGTTTCCTACAACAGCTCCTCCCAGAGCACAAAAGAGGCTACTCTCAGCTGACTTCTATGGCCATGTCCACATGTAGGCTGGATGTTTCGTTCCCCAGTGACAACTAGCAGGGAATGCCTGTGCCACATGTGCTCTGGCGCATAGCAAGTTACCTCCGGGGCAGTAGGAGAGGCTTGGCCAGCACTGGGCTGGCCCCAGCAGCCTTACCTGGGGTCCTGGGAACCTCCCAGGATTGCAGCAGCGGTGATTCTGCTGCGCGGAGCCTGGCTCTGGCTGGCCTGGCTCTACTTTTGAGTGGCACACGCTGCCCACACGTCCGCTTTTTTTCTCCATGGATTTTCTTTGCCCCCTGGATATCGAGGGGTCAAAAAAACCCTCTGCACTGCTCCCTTGCAGCACAGAGAATAACTGAACATCCCGCATGGCTGTGCTCATCTGGACACAACCTAAGAGTCCCAAAAGAGTTGTTTCAAGAAATACTTGATCCCCTAAATTTATTCCACTGCAGGGTTTCTTTCCCTGGATCAGGTGATACTGTCCACCGTTGGAGACATGATACCTTCAGGATGGATCAGCTGCCCCACATGGGAATTCCTATGTGCCAGGGAAGTTAAGGAGATACCATCTGTGTGTAAAGATCCACTTTTAAGGACTAAATATGCTCCTGGTCCAATGCCACTGAATTTATGGGGATTACACTGGGATGAATTTACTGTATCTGACAAAACAGATGCAAGTAATGCTGAACTAAATCCACATTTCAGACTTATCAGCCATAATGAATAACTTTGTTGAAATTATTTTTAAAGCCATACATTTATGCCTGCAGACTTTTTTCAATGTTTACTCCCCCTACCTCACATTTTAATTATACTTTAAAGGCAATCTCATTTGTAATATATCTGATTCGAGACCTGATTCTCATTTGGTAAACTCATTTAATGAACCATTATCTTACTAATGCCTCTTTGAAAAGAAGATTCTCTAGCAATCATGCAAGACAAGGAACTGCTGTTCTGTTCTGGAGTTGCTGATGGGTTTGGGAATTGTAACTGCTGCATATAACAGTGAATCATCAAGTTTCAATGTGCCAAGGCTGTAGGAGTCTTTTCAATGTTCTAAGGAAAGATACAGCTAACAATGAATCTCGCATGGAGACACTTTTCTATAAAAGTCGTTACTGAATTTTAATGGCATATTTTTCAAAGTGCTCACATTACTTTGATTCTCTTAAAATATATTGCTATCTACAACCCTGTTTAACATAGTAAAACACTGCAAGATCAACCAACATGGAATTTTATAATTATTAGTGGATTTGGCCTTCCACCCTTTACTTAGAAGGGACACATGTTCAGAAATAACTATGCCTGCCAAAATCAGGCTTCTTTGTGGTGTCCCACAATATACACACAAAAATTCATCCATCCCTGAGATCTACGCTGTGGACAGGTATGTTGCTACATCATAATCATTACAACATGCCAAATGAAAGATGTGCCTGAAGAAGGGTGACTATGCCCGAAAGCTTGCCAAGAACTTTTTTCCAACTACTCAGTTGGTTTAATAAAAGCATGAACGTCGCGGGGCATAGCGAGCTCCCACAGGTGGCAGTGCTGTCAGTGGTGGGAGTGTGGCGGCGGCAAGCAGGGAGCTCCCACAGGCAGCCACAACGCTGTCAGAGGTGGGTGGGGGGTGGTGATGGTGGTGAGCGCCGACTGATGGTCAGCAACCACCTGCAGATGCCGCCATCAGCGTCAGCAGCGTCCAGTGGTGATTGTGGACTGTCCACAGATGCCGTTGGCAGTGTTGATGATGAGAGGGGGGTGGCAAGCAGTGACTGCAAGCAGGCGCCATCAGCAGTATCAGCAGTGCCTTTTCACAGGGAGTGCACCGCCATGCTCAGGGGATGCACATGCAGCCATATGCACCCCCTACATGTCACCAATGAATAAAAGATATCACATCTACTCAAAGACTCTTGCCTGCCTATGTCCTTAGACAAACACGGCTACAACCAAAAACCCTATCACTTACATTAACACATGTGGAAAAAGGGCAATGAAAGTTACCCCACTGCTGGGAATTCAACTGTCAGATAGGATTTGGCTTTGAAACTAGAACCCAAACCCTTGTCTCAATTTAATCTAGACTAAAAACTCTTAGTCACAGTGGTGGCTAATTTGAACTTTGTTGAGTAGTATCAACAGGGAAGCCAGTGCCTGGGTAGGAAAAGAGAATGAATAGGTCTTTTGAGTCCATCCTGCATTTAGTTTTGATGCATCCTGGGAGACCTTGGGCTGTTTCTTTCTGTTCTGCAGCTGGACAGCAGAATCAAATTCCCAGTGCTCATAACCAGGTATGTAAGTAAGTGTGTTATTTCTAACCTTATAAAATAATAAAATGTAAGATTAACTTTTTAATCAAAAACACTTTTTTTTTAAAAAAAAGCCAGGTTAACCAAAGACCAGGTCAGCCATGCAAAGACATGATACAATCTTGGTGGTTTAAAATACCTCTTATCCTGAAAGATAGCAAGTGCTTTTGTTGTTGTTGCTATGGGAACTCAATGATGTTCAATGCAATTATCCCTGAAGAGCAAAAAAACCTCTAGTGGAATACCACAAATTTAAAAGGGTCATGACTACAGCCATAAAAACAGGCACACTGAGAAATTGTTAGCTGTTTAACTAAACTAAGATGGCCCGGCATCTCAATTTGGAGATATTCTGTCCAAATGTATGAACTTCTAGCTGTCAGCCCCGGTTACTTAAACTCTAATATTTTTATGCATGGCTCCAATCCTTCAAACCCTTGCATACACAAGTAGTTTTACTCATAAGAACAAGCCCACACAAGCAGTGTTTCTCATGCAAAGAAAAATGTGCAGAATCAGGTCAAAACCTATATAAGAGAGTATGTCTCTAGGTATCATAGATGAATTGCATTTTCCTGATTTAAGTGTAAAATGGTTTGGAACATGTGTACAGAATTAGTTTTATGTCAAGCTTTTCCAAAACAGTAAAAATGAATCAATCTCCATCTCTGATGGTAAAAGGTTTTAAGTACAGGTCTCAAACTTGGATGTTTTAGCTTCTCAGCTACAGAGCTTTTCATTACCATCTATATGATTTGACAGGTTATGAATCAGCTACAGACAGGATTGTCTACACAAGTGGCCTCCAAACTACTGTCTGTAAGCCTATGGTAAGTGGCTAGCACGCTGTGTCATGCTCCTTCTCTCCATTTTTTCAATTAAAAATATGAAGATTAGGTTGCAAACAATTCCATGCAGGTGAGTATCTCATCCCTCACTGTAAAACGGGGACTCTACCCTCTAAAACATTGGATTTACAATTTAGTTACATTTTTCATTGTTAACCTCTGAAAATTCACTTTTCTCAATGCTCTCAGGGGAAAAAATGACCACCAGCCAAAATATACCTGCTTGGGTGCCTAACAAAAGGCACCAAGGGCCAGATTCCTTAAAGGCCTAAATATGCAAGTATGTACTTGGTGGAGTTTATGAAAGCCTCTAGGCTCCTAACTCCCAGTGGAATCAATTGGAACTCAGTGTTTTTGAACATCCTACTTAGATACATATCCAGATCTTTAGGTGCCTTCCTAAGGGGCATACTTTAAAGATATTGAAAGATATTCAACTTCCATTAAAATCAATTCCTCTAAAAATCTGATCTGAAATAAATGCCTTTAAAAATCTGCCCTTAAATCCATATTCAGATTAATCAGTAGAAGCAGCCAGGTTTTCAAAACTGTTGACTTGCTGAGCACTTGCAGCTGTGAGGTCAATGAGAGCACAGGTACAGCATGAGAAAAGGTATCAGACCACCTCTATTTAGATGCCTACACAGAGATTCGGGTACTTCACCTCACAGAACCACGTTCTGAAGATATCGGCCACAGCTTTGAAAGCGCCGGCCTGTGCTAGAGGTGCAGAGGTTAACTTTACCTTCGGGATGCCTGCTGCAGTTTCTGACAAGCGAGGGTAGGTGTACGAACTATATGAATGTCCTTGTTGATTGGATTTAAAAGCACTTGCTCCATAGGGCATGACTGGTTCCTGAAGGCCAGACCCTGACCTGGACCTCTGTCTCATGGTTGGTTGAGGACTTGCCTGGTTTACATAGGACGACTTTGGTCTTTTCTCATAATCATCCTTGCCGGGTCCACTTCCCCAATCGCTGTCACTGTATTCCAGTCTTTCTTTAGAGCATTCGCTTTGCACTGAAGTTCTAGAAGGAGCATAGTGAAAGGGTTCTCTATAGTCTAGCGTGGATCCACTTGGAACCCTTTGATATTCCAGCTTTAGGCCACCGTATTCAATTGGTTTGCTTTTTGTTTCCATGTGCGTGTTATAATCTGGAAGGAACCTCAAGATGTCTGACTTTAAGGGCTTAACCTCTGAATAATAGGCATCTGTAGGTTTTGTTTTTATCATGTGTCCATTTTGCTTCATGGCATAGCTACCTTTGCAGTATCTGTCTAACTCTTCCCCAAAAAGGCTCTTGTCTCTGTGTTTGTCAGTGACATAGTCTGTAGTGGCGTCCGACTCACTGGAATATTGAGAATATGTGAGATAACCATTTTCCTCCTGGTGGCTTTGAACATGGTTTGAGTTTCCTTGGTGTGGGGTGGGAGGACTTTCCTTCCGGAGGGAATTGGAACGTGTTACTGAGATATTGTCAAATTCTTCTAGTAGGCCATTGATTGAAGTGTCCTTGCGAGGTTTATTTCCTCTAACGATAGTCTGAGAACAGAAAATTTCTTTGATTAAATACTGTCTTTTATTTAATATTTGACCAATAATTACTGAACAGAAAAATATCAATGACCTGGCAAGAAATATATTCCAAGATGTGTTACAGACTTCTCTCAGGTAGCTCAGAATCATTCATTTTAAGGAAAAAAGTATATATATTTTTTACAAGAAATACTTTAGTACAAAATAATGCAGCGGGGACTTTGAGAGAAATACAGACTAAAATTTTTAGGAAACTAGTGATTTGGTAACCAGTCTGAGACTTTTTAAGACAAGCCTCATTTTCAGAGTGGGTATTCAGTACTCAAAAAGCAGAGGCACTTAAAATCACTAGTCATTTTGAAAATATTGGGGCTATTATTTTGATTATTCTTTCTTACCAGTCTGCATCAGGTAAGGCTGATAGGCTGAGTCTAGTTTACAGTATATAGATCAGCTAAAAGAAAATCATTCCATAGCTTGCATTTTCTCATGTTTTATTATGGGAAAGCCTTGGAAGAGAAAGCATCGTGAAGTTTATTAGGTAGTATTTTCTTCGGCACAATGTGTTTGAGTGTAGCCGCTCTCAGTATTTACATTTGATTTCATTTAATATTATAGGCTGCAGTAGGGGAGATAAAAAAGGGTAAAAACTAACTTTGTCTCTATCACTGGATGCATACAGCCTCTGCAGACAACCTGATAGCAAAGACGCCTTTTATTATCCAGTTATCTTCAGGCATCTTCTGAAAGGGCTAAATTATGTCCCTAGGACATTCACAGCCTGGAAGCTGAAAGGATAGTGTAAGCTGTGGTGACTTTACCTGTAGTACAACACTGTACAGACCAGCAGGGGAGGAAGTAAATATCAAAGTTCTTGCTGAAGAGACTGTTAGGACAGAATACATGAGCTCTCTTTTCCTTAAACTGTTTTTCTCCACTCAACTTCCCTTCTAGTTACAATCCTGGATACAGGGCCGGATTAACTCTAGTGGGCCCTAGGCAAACAAATTTGTGGGCCCCGGGCTGGTCGGGCCCACCCCGGGGCTGCTGCCCACAGGGAGCAGGCTTGGAATCGCTGCTAGGAAACAGCCTCTATGGTGGCAAGGCCAGTGCAAGGGAGGGGAGAGGAGGGGAAGGGAAGGGAAAGGAGGTGGATGGGGCCATTCGTGCTGCCACCACGGAGGGAAGGACTGAAGGCCTCTGCATCTCAGGGCCCTAGGCATGTGCCTAGTTTGCCTATGTGTTAAACCGGGACTGCCTGGATGATAGGGATGGGCTGCAAGGGCTCATATGAAGTCAATCTCTGCTCTTATACATCAATTGTTAACTGAACACTTTTTCTGCTCAGTGAGGTTTTAATTAGCAGCTCCTAGTGAGGACCACCCTGATGTCTGTAAATTTCCAATAAGAATAAGATATACTAAGAATGCACCAGTTGATAGGAATAGGTATGGTCCCCAATTGAGTGAAATTTACTTTGTTGATTCATAACAGCTGAAGAACTGGCCCATATTTTTTAACTCGCCTAGCATGTACATAAACCTGCCTTAGTTCTCCTTGAGACATATTTGGTAGAAGCCATTTTTGTTACCATTCTACGTCTATACCTTGCAGACCCCTTGTGTGTGTCTGGGACACAGCTCGAGGGGTCTGTCCAGTGATCCCTGACTACTAGGGTGATCCTTAGAAGGAAGGAATAATGCTATTGCAGGAGCAGCTCGGGAGGTGTTTCACAGCCCCTCTGCAGTCTTGGTGAGTGAAGTTTCTTTCCTACATCTGCTCCCCACCGACTTCCTCAACGTGCAATATGGCTACTTTGCTTGTTCACTGGCCCTCAAGGCAGCTCTAGCTGCCTCTGAAGTGAAGCTGCCAAAGTCACTGCCTGAAATAGTCTCAGGCACTTAGCCAGATCCCTTATTCACAAACTGAACAGACTTTACCAAACAACCCATCCATTTCAGCGAAGGTCAGGCTGAGTCACACGGACCTATACTCACTTGGCACAGCAAGGAGGCATCTGTGGGAGGAGACTATGACAAACTATCAGCAAAACTGAGCATTTGCATTAGAAAAACAAATACTTCCAGGCAAATCTTGATATAACAGAGTTATAGCTTGTGGATGAAAGGAATGTAGCAGATGTGATACTGTATGAATAACAGCACAGAGTATGATAACTAACAAAGCTAAACTTAAAAAATCATTTATACTAACTTAGACAACTGGGCTTAGGGTTGAATTCTGCCTAAAGGAGGGAAAAGAATGGGTACATCATTACTATTAATAGGATGAAGAAGAGAACAAAGTACTCCTGGTTTGTGGATAAAAAAAGGGAAGCCCAGGTTAACATTTTCAGAAGAACTTATTTCACTTAGGAACCTAAATCCTACTTAACTACAGATAGTCAACAGAGAATTCACTGCAAGATCCAACCAGAATGGTGCTCTAGATACGACTGCAGTTTTCTTGACATTTGTATCAGTATTTATACATATCAACTTATTATATGAGCCCCCCCGCACCATGTTACAGA
Organism: Alligator sinensis; assembly: GCF_000455745.1. Taxonomy (NCBI): domain Eukaryota; kingdom Metazoa; phylum Chordata; order Crocodylia; family Alligatoridae; genus Alligator; species Alligator sinensis. The sequence continues at coordinate 32,305 of NW_005843173.1, forward strand.
CATTGTGTAATTAACTGGCTACTTGTGCAATGACCATAAGACCAGCTACACGTGCAAAGTACTTATTACACAATAAAAAGCTCCAACAGCTATTAAGTTAGACCTCAAAAATGGGTACTAATTTTATAGCTGGTTGATTGGTATTAAGCTTTAATTTACATGTATAGCAGGGTCTCCCCTGTGGCTGAGAGCCCTGTCAGCTGACAGACTCCCAGCTGCAGGGGTACACCTTGCCCAGTGTGAAACCCCCAGGCCCTAGGGATTGAGGCAGCAGTGGTCCACAAGGCTCAGAGATGCATGAGGCTCACCCACAGCTGGGTGCCCCTCAACTGAGGGGGCTCCCAGCTACAGGTAATTGTTTCTTGCTGGTGCAGGGTAACCTTGGGTTGGGCTCCCCCTATACTGGCGTAAAGCACAATGGGATCTAATGTGCAATCTCACAATCGTACCACCTGCCATGCATGTGTGGCTTGGCAGGAGGCAAGATTGTGTGGATCATGCATTAGATCCCATTGTCTTTATCTGAATGTGTAGATGGGGCCTAAGATAAATGCTTGGCATAGCTTATCTGCCTTCATACAAAATGGTTAATAAAGTAGAAACAGTTTTACTTGCAGAGGATATCAGTCTTACAAAAGGAATGATAAGTAGTGCTAAGTTGTAGTGGGAGAGTGTCCATTTGGATATCTCTGTTCCTAGCTAGGTTTCACTGGTTCCTCTGACTGGCACTCTGCTTCTTGACAAATCCTTATGTGTCTGTTTTTATCTTGTCTCATCAGTCGTGATGGTCCACATTACTCCTTCCTGTTGGAGGGGACTGAGAGAAAGGAAGATAAAGTCTGTGAGGTTTGTGCAGGTGAGTCTCCTTAGAATTATTCTCTTGAAGAGGTAGGGCATGGGATTTACCCCGATGCACAAGTAGGTATTGAAACTTTTAAATATTTCCACCAGTTTCTGTTTCTTCCACAAACCCCTTTTGAGTGTATTGCCTTGAGTAATACCTCTGTACTACCTGACTAGTAGCCCGAGGCCATTGTACCCAACACCCTGGAAGAGTTGGGAGGGGATGGCCTGATGAGTCTTGGGTCCTTCAGTCTGTAATGTCTCAAGGTCAGATTCTGCTGTGCTTATCCTGTTCGGCAGGATCTTGCTCTGGAAGCAGCTCCACTGATTTGAGCTTCTCATAAGCAGGTAGTGCAAGAAGTTACTCAGTGCGAGTCTGGGGTGACTAAAAGAGGAGCAGAACCTACCCGTGCTTACTCATTAGGAGAAGCATCGTCCTTAAATAATCCCACTGAGATCAGCAGGATGACAAGGGGGATGTTTAATGAAATTGAAAGACAGCAAATTACAAGCTGATAAAAAGGAACATGTTTTAGAAAATGCATCATTACCCAATGGAAATCTATGGCACAGATACCACTGAGGCCAAGAATTAAGTAAAATGCAAGGAGGAAGCGAGTGGTTTTATGGAGGATCACACTATCTAGAATAATAAATGTTCATCCTAACAATGTTTGTAAAAGGCATGACTCAGAGCCTGAGATGACTTCTGTTTACAAGGGATAAGGATACAGGAGATGATCTGCCAGAGTCCATAGACTGGATCTCAGGCCATCCTGCCTTACCACTCCTATAACCACAGAATGAGTAAGATACTTTTCCAGGTACAGGTGGCAGAATCCAACCTTATTTCCTTTGCTGTCAACTAGTCTAAAAGCTATTCTATAATGCTGACAGATGCAATGCAGAAATACTAAGATAAGCAACTATGCTGGGTACTTGGAATAATAGGCATTCCCATACTAAAAACAATGCAGACCATGAGAAAAGAACATAAAACCATTTACGGGGCAACTATTTTGACAAAGTCTTGATCCCAAATACCCTACACAGTATCTAAAAATAATTTTGGAATACAATAAACTGTAATATTTGCTGATGTCCAGATAGGTAAACACAATGCTGTTGCTTCTGTTTCAGTCTTTCAATGTGTAGTTTGCATCAGACAGAGATTGCCATTTAGTCAGACAGTTGGATATACAAGTAAAGACTTACTTTGGAGCTCACAGAGCAAGCCAAGTTGATGGTTATTTGCTTTGGCACAGTGCATCAGTTTGTAACTTGACAAGTAGAACTATCATGCAAGGTATAACCTAGAATAGAGGGTTTTACCAGAAAATCAAATACAAAGACTTTCTGAAATAAATCCTACTTCACTATTAGCATAGGACTTATTTTTATTTTTGTCTAGGAAAAGTTCTATATAGGCTCCATAGCCTTGGGCTGGAACATACTCAGTTGCTCTGTAGAGATGGTGCATATGTGATCTGATCATTTGTAGGAGTTGGGAGGAGTTAAAAGAAGCTCCACAAAAACTGAACAATTTTACTGCCAACTTCTAATGTCTCTTCTGAGCACGTGGAAACTGAGATTTTTCAAACGATTGTAACTTGGCCAAATTTAGCTGGATTTTCAAAGGAACAATGAAAGCCACCAGGATCACCTACCATCAGGATGATTTGCCTGCCAAACGTCAAGTTCTTGCTCCGAAGCATTTAAGTGCTGAAGCTTCTCCTTCAAATGTATTTTTTTGAAATAGGGGTACAACAATATACTGCATTGACTCGCATATCACATGCACTTTCCTCCCTAATCCCACCTCTCCAAAACTGGGTTACAATTCTTATGTGGGAAAGCAGATTTTCTGTTCTTCAACTGAAGCATATAATAGCTGCCATGTAATGGTTCCCTGTAATGGCGGCCATGGGTTATACTTCTCTCCCAGTCCAGGAAGAGAGGAGCAGAGTGCATCCTTCAGGGTCACAGCTTGTTTTAACTCTGTTACAGCTGCTGAGCAGAATTGTAGTTCTGATGCTACAGCTAGAGATTGAATGATGTTGAGGAGTGGGCTCTGTCTCTGCTGCCTGGGGCCCACATTCATGCATGTTGAGCCCATATTGTGGCAGTTAAGGTTCTGGAAAACTCTTTTTGTATTCATTCTTCCTTCCCAAAGCAAGATGTGTGTATTATTTGGGGGTACAAATCTGCAGGGAAACATGGTATTTTTCCTAACTTCATTCTGATAAATTGCCAAGAATTAAAAAAAATATTTGATTCAGAAATACCAGCATCTCCAGGATGTGTTACATGAACAGAAGTGTGCGAAGCTCACAGTCCTATTTTTACCTATACTTTGGGGTTCTTAGTGGATTATATCTTCCACTAGGTCCCAGAGATAGCTCCTATTGGCAAATGGGAGAGGTATGTCACGACCACCAGGCATTCTGACAGATAGGCTAGGGACAGACATTACACATAAAACAGTTTAAGTGATCAGAAACTAGTTTAAGCCTGGAGCAGAACAGATGTTCAGTGCACATAAACCAGTTTGAAAATGGCTGAAACTGGTTTGAGATAAATCTGGTTGAATGTAGTATCAGACTTAACTGATTTGGCTCAAACCAGTTTATGCGATGTCTGTCCCAGACCTCTTGCTGGTTTAAGATAAATCAGACTCCCCCAGCATCCTGGCATGCTTTCTGGGCTGGGTGGGGCTCTCTGCTCTACAGCAAGGCTGACCTCTCCCCTCTGCTCTCTGGCTGCAGCTCCACAGATACCGCAGGCTGCTCGCCCCCTCCCTACCCCCCAACTCCATACTAAGCAGGAATTCCACCTCCCTTCCCCTCTGCCTTGTGGAGAGGTGTCTGTGTATTAGCTAGCAGACCACATGCTGGCTACAGTTGGTGCTGAATCAACAGGTAGAATCAACAGGTATCTGGTAATGTCCTTCTGTTGTTTTCTTAATCGGGTGATAAACACTGAGTTAGGGGTGATAAACACTTATCAATTCCCTGCTGGGCTAATCAGAGCATCCTGCCAAAGCCTGGCCAAGCCCCCATTTGGTTCAGTATTGTCGAAGGGAAGAGAGGGCTGCTCTAGCACTTTTTGAATATCTGTCCCTAGCCATAATGTGTGCTTAGGGAGTCTAACCCAGAGGAGAACTGAACCAAAAAGAACTGTAGGAGAACTTCCAGGAGGGCATAGTTCAATCTTAATATGTTGGTAACTTTGCAGCTTTCAGGCATTTAATTTTTCAATGAAAAAAAATCAACAGATAGCTCATAGGTTTCATTAAAAAAAAGTTCAGTCAAAATCCTAATTTTCTAATGAGAATTAATTTCCATGGAAAACATTTCACTAGCCACACCATTTGATGTGTCATTAAAAAAGTGCAAATATTTGGCAGAGTTGTACAGTAAAATAGTTCTGCTGTGTATGAGTCTGGACTGTATTAATGTGTTCTTTCATACTACCATATTTATGCTAAATCGTGAAGGCTCTGCTCTTATTTTCCTCAAAGTGAGCTCCTGATATAGAAGTGATGCCCACTTTGTGTGCTGTAGCATCTGCCTTTCTTACCTTCCCTATTTCAATTCTTTTTTTTTTTTTTTTTTGCTGTATCTCCATAAACTCAACAGAAACATATTGCTAATGAACAGACACCTCCAGAAAGCTAGGCTAAATGCAAAGCAATTATGACCTTGCATTGATCCCTGTTCTTTGAGTTATTTACCCAGTTTGCTATTTTGTATCTAGCAATATTAAAACAATGGGGAATAAAATAAGAGAAAAGGAAGTAGATGACTTCTTCTGACTTTGAAGCTATTCAGTAACATGAGAAGACTGGGTTTCAATAAGCTAGTGACTCTCTTTGGCAGAATGACTTTGTGATCATTCATATTTAATTACCACATAATAAAACAGCACATTTGACAATGAAATGCCCATAACTGAATAGAAGATTGAAATACCAAAGTACCATCCGACTTCCCCAGTACAAATGTATGCTCAGCATCACCTTCACATTATCTCAGGGCTACTTTTCATAGAAGAAAAATTCCCTTGAAATAATCTTTATTGTCCATGTACAGTGCCTTTTCTGTGCTGAAGTGTACCCTCTGCTGTGATGTAACCTCCCCATAGGGTGGAGGAGAAGAATTCTGTCTCCTTTGCACCACCAAAGCCTCCCTGCTTTGGTCCCAGAAAGAAAAAATCTCAACTAGGTTTTGTGGGTAGAAAAGTTACCTGCAGATATCCTTGAGGGAATTAATACTGTTTGAAACAGCATTAACTGCTGCCAAGTCTCCTCTGCAATTGCAGACAGTGGCTGTAGGACTCCATCTTGAAGAGTGTCAATGTCCGATAATCAGTGCCTGCCAACATCCTTGTTAGCTCTCATGAAAACTGATCAAAAAACCAAAACCACTTTCTGCCACAAATGTCATGCTTTTGAAAATATTTATCTATCCTGAATTTGGCCTAAAAGAAAAAAATAAAGTGATTTATTTCTTTGTGGAGGGATTCTCAGAGAAAAAAATAGTTTGGGAGAACCAAACAGGAATTCTTTAGTTTGCTGACAGCAATTTTTTTGTCTCTTTGGATGTAAAATCAGGATAACATTTACCTACTACATAATAGGTTGGCTGATCTCGTACAGCATGCTTTAAACTAGCGTCGCTGGGGGATGGGGCCATAGTAGGACACAAGGACATCTCCCAGCCAAGATAGGTTACGAGCACAAGAAGTACCCAGGTAAGTGACAAGGGTCTGGATAGTCCTAGGAGTTGGTGCGGGGGAGGTGGGGGTGGAGAGGGGTGCATGCACCGATAGGAGGCCTTAAATGCCTTTACACTAATGCTCAAAATATGGGGAATAAGCAGGAGGAACTCACCCTCTGAATAGCTAGTACAAACTCAGACATAGTAGGGCTCACTGAAACATGGTGGGATTCAACCCACGATTGGGCAGTAAACATTAGGGGCTACGAACTATATAGGCGGGACAGAACAGGGAGGAAAGGCAGGGGTGTGGCGCTCTGTGTCAAAGAGTAATACATGTCCTCAACTAACAGGATGGGGTCAGAAGAGGGGCAGATTGAAGAGCTCTGGGTCAGAATATGAGGGGGTTGTGGAGAAAGGGACTTAACAGTGGGGGTCTACACAGACCACCCAACCAGGGGGAAGAGCTGGAGCAGGAATTCTTGGGTCAGCTCTCAGAGGCAATTAAGTCAAGGGATGTGGTTGTCATGGGTGATCTAAACTACCCGGATATTTGCTGGGAGGAGCAGTCAGCCAGGTCTGACCACTCACGTAGGTTCCTTGCTGAGATACAAGACCTCCACCTAACCGAGGAGGTGCACAGTCCCACCAGGGGGAATGCCTTGCTGAACCTGGAACTGGCCACAGGCGACAACCTAGTGAGGGGACTCCAGGTCCTCAACCACCTGGGCGATAGCAATCATTGCCTACTGGAATTCACCATCCAGTGCAGGGTGTCAAGAGCCTGCAGCAAGGCAGTAGCCCTTAACTTCAGGAGGGCCGACTTCAATGAGTTGAGGGGATTGGTAGGAGAGGCACTGTGGTCCTGGAGAGTAGGGGATCTAAGTGTCCAAGACGAGTGGTCGTTCCTTAAGGAGACGATCCTCCGAGCCCAGGGGGTGACAGTCCCAAAGTGAGTCAAAGGGGACAAGAGTGCTCAAAAGGCCCCTTGGCTCACCAAAGGCATTCAG
>NW_005843173.1:38892-69250 GCF_000455745.1 Alligator sinensis
ATGCCTGAAAGCCAAAAAAGAGACTTACATCCAGTGGAAGGGAGGGGCTATTACCAAAGACGATTATACCTCCATCGCTTGAGTCTGTAGGGAGGCTGTTAGGAAGGCTAAGGCGGAGACGGAACTAGGGCTAGCAACAAGGATCAAGACAACAAAAAGTCCTTTTTTAAATACATAGGGAGTAAAAAGAAGTCACCAGGCAACGTGTGGCCCTTGCAGGATATGTTTGGCAATCTGGGTTGCACCAGATGAAAAAGCAGTCCTTTTTAACAAATTCTTTGCCTCCATTTTTCTGAGCAGAGACCAGGACATCTCCCCCGCCGGGATTCAGGACGGACTCAGGAGAGACTCCGCCAGGCCTAGGAGGGGATGGACATGTTCAAATCAGCAGATCCAGATGCTCTCCACCCCAGGGTGCTGAGGGAACTGGTAGGGGTCATTGTGGGGCCCCTGGCACAGCTTTACGAGCACTTGTGGCACTCTGGCCAGGTGCCAGAAGACTGGAAGGCCAATGTGGTCCCCATTTTCAAAAAAGGGAGGAGAGAGGACCCAAGCAACTATATGCCCATTAGTCTTACTTTGGTCCTGGGGAAGCTCTTTGAAAAAATTATCCAGGAGCACATCTTTGAGGGACCAGCAGGGGGGGGATGATGCTCAAGGGCAACCAGCACGGTTTCATTAGGGGCAGGTCCTGTCAGACCAACCTGATTGCCTTCTACAATCAGGTCACAAAATCACTAGACGCAGCTGTCGTGCTGGATGTAGTCTTTATGGACTTCAGGAAGGCCTTTGACACTGTCTCCCACCCCATTCTCATTAAAAAGCTAGGCGACTGCGGCACTGATGCCTACACAGTCAGATGGGTCACACATTGGCTAGGGGGCTGCACCCAGAGAGCAGTGGTGGGTGGGTCATATTCAACCTGGAAGGATGTGGGCAGTGGAGTCCCCCAGGACTGCAGGGTACTGCACTTGGGCAGAAAGAACTAGCAGCATACCTATAGGCTGGGGCACTCCCTTCTTGAAAGCACAGTGGCAGAAAGAGATCTTGGAGTCATTATCGATTCTAAAATGAACGTGGGCCGCCAGTGTGAGGACGCGGTCAGTAACGTTAACCACACCTTGTCATGCATCCACAGATGCATCATGAGCAGGTCCAAGGAGGTGATCCTTCCCCTCTATGTGACACTGGTCAGGCCACAGTTGGAGTACTGCATCCAGTTCTGGGTGCTGTGCTTCAGGAGGGATGTGGCCAGCATCAAGAGGATCCAGAGGAGGGCCACTCACATGATCGGGGGGGCAGCATGAGGAGAGGCTATGGGACCTGAACCTGTTCAGCCTTCGCAAGAGAAGGCTGAGAGGGATCTAGTGGCCATCTATAAACTTACCAGGGGGGACCAGAAGGGAATGGGTGAGACCCTGTTCCCCCCGAGCACCTTCTGGAGCAACAAGGAATAATGGCTACAAGTTGTAGGTTCAGGCTAGACATCAGGAGGCACTATTTTACAGTCAGGGTGGCCAGGATCTGGAACCAGTTTCCAAGGGAAGTGGTGCTGCCTCCTACCTTAGGGGTCTTTAAAAGGAGGCTTGATAATTACCTAGCTGGGGTCATATGAGCTTAAACTTAACAGGGGTCATATAAGCCCAGTATTCTCTCCTGCCCAGGGCAGGGGGTCAGACTTGATGATCTGCTCAGGTCTCTTCCGACCCTACACCTATGAACCTATGAACCATAATGGCCATGTACAGATGTTCAGTTTCCACCAGGAGAGGTGTCATTTTCCCAGTAGAAACATATTAATTGTGCATACTTTGGAGCTCATGCCTTGGCTCCACTCTGCTGCCATCATCGCCGCTTGTGCGCCACCCTGCAGGGCAGCGGTGGCATTGCAGAGGACTGCAGGGCAGCCTAAGCACAGGCTTTGAGTGTCTGAAGCAGGGTTGGGGGGGAGGGTTGTGCACAGACATGAAGCTGCAGCCTGCAGGCGTCTAGGAATGCAGCCTGGCAGTGTATGAAGGAATGCCCAACAGGCAAGTCTATGAAGGGGAAGGGGCATGAGGGAGGGAAGGGGTGTGTGGGGACGGGGCAGATCGAGGTCCCCATGGTGAGGGAGGGAATGGGCTAGAGGCAGGGGTAGGGGCAGAGGCCGGGGTGATTGGGGTCCCAGGGTGGGTCATGGGACAGTCGGAGCCAAAGGAGCTCATCCAGGAGTGTGGGGGAGAAGGGGAGCACCTCTCACTGTGCACACCTTAGGGGAGGCATGTGCCCCTCGGATTTGTGCCTGGGATGGATGTGGGCTGCCACTGCGGCCTGGGTCTTTTCACCCCACTGCCTTTGCCCTGGGAGCTGCACGCTGGCTGTGCCATGTCTCCTGCTTGCCCAGTGGTGGGAGGTACATGGTCTCATATGTCTCCCAGGGCAACAGCAGCAGGGCAGAGTTCCAGTCCACAGTGGCAGCCTGTCTCCATGCACAAATCTGGGGGCCACATGCCCCCCATGCTCATGCTCGTGGCTCCAACCATCCCATGACCCATCCCGGAGCCCCATTCACCTCAGCCCCTGCCTCTGCCCCACTCCCTCCCTCACTGTGGGGGCCTCAAGCTGCCCCCCTTTCCCCTCCAGAGACTTATCTGCTGGGTCTTTTGTGTGTGTGTGTGTGTGTGTCTGTCTTCCCCTCACCCCCAATCCACAGCCCCCCAGTCTTGATGCTGCCCCTCACTCCTGACCCACAGTACCCCACATCCTGCCAGGTTATGCGGGAATTCCCCTCCCCGGGCTCCAAACCCCACATACCCCCTACAACCCTCGACATCTTCACAAATCCCGCCCCCACACACCTCCCACACCCACTCCCCAACCATACAAAGTACCTGCATTATTTTGTATAACTGAGTTTTTCTAAACATAATTTGAGTTTTTAGCTATGCAATTAAAATTGTAATTAATTGCAACTCATTTTTTTAATGGTGCATCTAATTGTGATCAAACTTTTTAATCTTTTGACAGCCCTAGAATTTTCTAAAGAATAGGTTGTCTCTTCTACTAACCTTCCCTCACTGAGTGAAGGGAAATACATGTTGGTAATATTCACTGATCCCTAAGATACAAAGTCAAGCCTATAATACTGTACTAGCAAGTATTCTGTTAAGGAAAAAAAATACTTCTTTAGAATGAGGAAAGTAGATAGTGATAAAGGCAGTTTAAAAAACTAAATTCAGGGTGTCCCAATGATGCCCTCACCTAATATTTTGCTATGTGAACAGTAATAAAATTGTTTGAACACAGGTCTCCAATATTGTGTCATATCTCATGAGATAATTAGAGTTAACTCATCATCATTTAATGGGTCTATAAATAAATAAGAATCCCAAAGCACATATTGCAACATAGCATAATTACTCCCTTTCATCTTTAAGAATGTCATCATAATGCATTTTAAAAATTATATCGATTTCCACCCCCAAAAAGTTAAATAAAATGTTTTTACAGAATTCAACTAATGTCAGAATACGTGAAGTATTCCTGAAATAATGTATATCAAGAACAAACAGAATATGCATTTGGATGATGTACTGTAGGTTTCTAGCCAAGTGGAAATATTTGCACTGCATAAGTTGAAATAAGCCACTAACTGGATATTACCTGTGGCCAAAATTTTCAAAGTTGAGAGCCTAAGGTCACCACCAAGGGTCACATCCTCAAAAGTGTTTGGGCACCAAACTCCTATTTATTTCAATAGCTTTGAGGCGCTGAGCCTAAGGACCTGACCCAAAGCCCATTAAAATAAATAAAAACTTCCACTGGACTTCAAAGGGCTTGGATCAAGCTCCTAAAATCCTGTTATCCTTACTGAAACTTCCCTGAGTTTCAGTGGTGCTAAGCACCCACAAAATCCACTGAACTTAATGGGAGCTGCAGGTGTTCAGCATCTCTGAAAATTATGCTATTTTCATTTTGGTCTTTAAATGCAGATTTAGCTGCTTAAACTTAGGTTCCCAAGTTTGAGAGTCTGGACTCTTGTCAGCACATTGGTGTTCTCTGGTCTAGTGCCAAATAGACAGTATTTTAGCTGAGCTAGAGAGAGAGAGAATGTCATGAAATTTCAATATAATGTCAGAAATTCCAAGAGGTAAAACAGTTGCTCTATCTTAAAAATATAGAGATCAGAGGTTACATAAAAAATTATGACTGCATTCTTTGCTAGTAACTCTATTATAATGGCCAATAGGAAATTTTTGCTATTTAAAATTGTATGGCTTTGGAAATTGGAAGAATTTTACTTGTAATTCTTCCCTTTACAAATATTGACAGTTTCCATATGTGAACATCTTTTTTGTTCTCGCTATATATTTTATATACATACAAACATATTAGTCTCCAGAATTGCCTAGATGAATGGCACTAGGAGGATGTGGCTAGTAAAGAAATACAGATATTTTATAGTTAAAACCAAAGCATCATAGACTAAGCTTGATTCAGCTAAGATTTATGTAACGTTTGTTTCTGTCTGTTGAGTTCATCCCATAGAATCTTGTACAATAACTAGCCAAGCACGAATAATGAAAATCAAAACATACAGTACTGTGCAGCTTTAACTAGATTTCAAAAAGGAAGGTCATGGTTTGCTAAGGTCAACATCCAATGTTTATTAAAGAACATTTATCAATGCAAAACACTGTGCAATTTAAGATAGATCAATATTACAATAGATTAGGGAGTGCCAGTGAATTTCATGTCACTGTAAGTGTTATGCATTAAAATCAATGAAACCCAATTTATTTGAATTAAAGTCCACTACTTTCAAGCAGTAGCTTTCATTTCTATTTCCATTGCTTTCTGAACAGGTTCGGCGTTGTTCTGGATGCTGGTGACAGTAGCCATATTTCATGGTGTTTCTTTAGTGGTCTGTCCTCTAGTGATAAGCTATAATGGATCTGCCTGTAAGAACAGCTGTCTTGCCTTGTTTCAAAGAGGAGATGAAAAACAGCTACTGCTCTCAAATACTGTATTAACCTTGACAATAATGAAGTAGGTAATTAACAGTTTTGCCCTAATATGACCTTGCATTTATTGTTTTAAAACTACCATACCTTAAGAATACATCATCTTTTATCCTTCAAGAATGTTTTTTTTAAGTCAGAGACGATTTAAAATCTGTGACACTAGGAGCAACAAAAATGCCCTTTTCTGAAATGTCATCTTATAAGCAGATGATCTAAAGTAGCTTGCTACTTTACCAATTTTTATCAATACATGCAATAAAAAAAAAACAGTTTGGTCATCTAGAAATCATTTCTTAAGAAAAGGCAAAACGGCAAAGTTTCAGTCTAGTACTTCAAAAAAGTAGCTTAGGGATGAACAGCTGAAGTGTATTCTCTTCTCATGCTGCAGCTACCTAGTGTTTGAAGCTATCCTCAAGATATTAAATGTTACTGAAAAGTGAAAGAATATAACAGCACTTGCCCTTTCGGAAGAGAACATATCTCCTCCTTGGTCATTTGGTCTCTCATTGGTAGTGAGATTAACTGGGGCATTGAGATTAATAAATGACACCCCATTAGTTATTGTACAAGATTCCAGTCATTATCAGCATATGATATGACTGATTGATTAGCGTATGAATCTTGGCAAGTCTTGTACTTCAGAGGGTGCAGAGAAGCCTTCAAAAGCACATTGTGTTGAACTTGTTTTCTCAACTGACAATATCAGGCCCCTTGTTTTTAAATAATGATACACTTGCTCTCAAGGGTCAGTCTGATGACTGTGAGCATGATGTACCTAATGGAGTGCATCTACACATCCATTTGATGCGGCACCAGTTTACACACAACTAAATTACTCACACGTAAATGGTACTGGGCACACGCCTACACATGCAGGAAGTGGAAGCAAATTTGCTGCCCTGCAATGGGCCCCTGCCACCACCAGGGGGAGCTTCAGGCTCCAGCTCCAGCTGCCAGGTGCCAGCAGCCCTCTTCAAAAGCCAGCTCTGCTCAGTGCTCTCTGGCCAGCCACTTCCCTGGCCAGAAACAGCATGTCCAGCATAGGGACAGCATTCAGCACCACTCTCCTCACTGCCATTGTCTCCCTGTGTCATGGCTGCTCCAACCCCTGCACTTGGCAGTGACAACCAGTGCCCCAGGCTCCTGCTGGCCACTGCACTGGCCTTGCTGGCCCTCCACACCGACTGTTGCCTGGCCCATGACCATGTTTGCTCTTCCTGGCTCCTCCACGTGCAGTGACCACCTACCAGCTTGCCATGTGTTAATCCAGGGCCACTGCCACGCACCTGCCACCTCCATCCCATCCGCTGGGCTGGACTGTGGCAGGGCTGCTGATGACAGGCTCTAGGATGCCACCACCAGGACCTTCATCACCATTCTGGGCCTCCAGCCCCACCACCTCTGGGCCTGCCAGACCAACTAGGATTGCTGGGGGCACGTCGTCCAGCACACCTGGGATGACAAGCAGTGGCTGTAGGCCTTACGCATGACCCAGGCCACCTTCCTGACTTCCTGGAGCAGCTCTGGTCATAGCTGCAGCAGCAACACACTAGAATGCACCCAGCCCTCGCTGTAGACATCTGGGTGGTCCTCTCCCTGCTCAGGCTGGCTGTTCCTGCTAGCCTGCAATACACCACCAGGGAGGCTGTCCCGGAGGTATGCGGCATCCTCCAGGACATGCTGGGGCACACTGTTCTCCAGGTATATGGCCACATGGCAGTGGTGATGGGGTTCTGTGCCTTGGGATTCCCCCAGTGCATCAAATCCCTGGTCGAGACCCACATCCCTGTCACCTGCCCCCCACCATGGAGACGGGTGCCAGGGAAGCTTTCATTTTGTGGTGCTCCAGACCATCATGGACCACTGCAGGGGCTTCATGCATGTGAGTGCTGGCTGGGCAGGCAGTGTCCACGACGCCTGAATCTTTTGGAACTCTGGCCTGCCAGGCCTGGTGGAAAGTGGGTGCTTTGCATCGGGGGTGCCAGACCTGCAACTAGGCACTGTGGTGGTCCTACCCCTCTTCATTGGGAACCCTACCTACTCACTCCTGCCCTGGCTCACACAGCCCTACACCGGACACTTGAACCCCTGTCAGGCCTACTTCAACTGCTGCCTGGGCCAGACCCATGCCCGGGTAGAGTGCACCTTCAGTTGGCTCAAGGGCTGGTGGTGCACCCTCACCATTCGCATCAAGTTCACCAAGGACAAACGCTGGGTCTTCATCGTAGCCTGCATGCTGCATAACATCTGTGAGGCCTGGGAGGAGCTCTTCTAAGAGACCTGGGCGGGATGTGGAGGACACCTGACAGCAGGAGCACCACCTGCAGTGGCAGCCCCTCCCACCCCAGGCTGCACACCTGCCAGAGGGGGCCAGAGCACTGAGTGCGGGAGGTGCTGGCTGACCACATCCTCTAGCACTCCCCACTCTAGCCAGCCTGCACCATCACCCACAGACCCTCCACCCCACACTCTCAGTCCCATACTCACTGCCAGGTCCGCCCCTGGGGGCGCAAATCAGGGTGACTGCCCCAGGCCCTGTGCTTTGGAGGGCTCTGTGGAGCCAGGCAAAGCGGCTGCGGTAACTCCACGTAGCCACCGGCTTCATGCCTGGCAGCTCGCCACCCTCTCCCCCTCTGCTGAATCCACTACTGAATCTGTCGTGTCCAGCTGCTTGGCACCCCCCACCCCCCCCTCAGAATCCACTGCCGGCTTCCTCATGTCTGGGGCAGGGCCCCACACAGGCTAATTTTCCCCGGGCCCTGCACCCTGCTCGAGTTCTCTCTGCTCACTGCAGACATGACTCAGAAGAACAAGTTTGTATTCCCTTCACATCAACCCAGCATCACCTTTGTGCACCCTGCTGCTCAGCCCCGGACGTTATCCCCGCTTAACAAAAAAGAAGGGACAGGAGGAGTGAGGCCAAAGGTAGTTGGGTGAATATCATGACAAACAAAGTGCCTTCGGGGGGAGAAGGAGGCAGCTATGTTCTCTCATCTGTGAGGTGTCAAGTCACCCTAGCCAACCAGGCAATAACAGTAGCTTTTCAAATCACTGGTCCTGTTTGAAATGTTTATGATGTTTATGATACAGGAGTCTATTTTTGCCAGCTTTTTGGTCCTGCTCCTACAGTTTTAAACTTGACTTTACCCAACACAGTAGGCTACTGCCTAGCACCTTGTGCAGTCAACACACTGAACTCTATTAGGCAACGTAAATAACCTCCACCTTTCCAGGCTTCCTACCTCTCTCCTTTCAGCAGCTCTCCCTACCTTCTTTCCATTATCAAAGAAACCTGTGCTTAAAGTAATATAATCAATATAGTGAAAGGGCAGAGATTTCCAAGGTAACTAACAGCATCTAAGTCTATTGCAGATGGTCCCTTAGTGGCACAAGCACCACAGCAAGAGGGTTTCTCTATACTCTTTTTCCAACAGTACTAGACTCACCAATATATCACATACTTCCTTCTCCTGTTCATGCCTCTGAGGTTTGTCCTAATGCGTTTGAACTTCTACAATGGCATCTTTCTGCCAGTGCATCAGGCCTTTACTCTCAGTCAAGTTTATTATAAAGGCTCTCTTCTTTCGTCACATCTACAAATGCAAAATCGAGTCAGGTGGAAGGGGCTTCAAATTCATTTCCCTCTTCTGAACCTTCCAGTAGATCTTTCTGACTTTTCCCTTGCTTTTATGCTTCCTGGAGCAGTGATTCATTGGCTAGGATGCTAAGGTGCTGAGCCTGCACAAATTCCTTAACATTCATTTTCTGTCAGGTAAGCATATAATTGATGGCCACAAAGGAGCCAGTCAGAGGGGATGAGGACAGGCTAACTTCTGAAGATTTATTTTGTTAAACCCAGATTTCCAAGGCAACATTTTCCCATATCCAAATGCCTAAGCATCCCATTCTATTTATTTTCCTCATGTTCTAGAGTAGGGCTGGTATCTTTCTTATTGACCTCAAGAATTTCTGGAGGCATCAAGATGTCACTGACTCATGGAATAGGGAAGATTAACAGCTGCAGCATAACATATTGCCACTTCTTCATCAAGGACTTCAAGGGTCAGCTAGTATCTAGATTCCTTTCCCAGCCCCTCCTAGGTATCTACATGTGCATTTTACTGCAGTTGGCTAATTAGCTCTGTAGTAAAGCATCACTGTCTACACGTGTGGCACTATCAGGCTGAAGTAAATTAATGAATTCAACTGCAACACATGTATAGACTGTGACCAGGGAGGGCTGAGCCACAAGGGTGCTACAGATTGGGGGTCAGCCCCTCTGCAGCATGTTGAGGTGGGATGGAGCAGCTCCATGCTGGCAGGCTGCCTCCTCGGCCTCCCTGCCAGCTGGGGCTGTGAGACTCTAGTTCAATGTGCCGCAGTTCTGGGCACATGTGTAAATGCTGCACCTGAGAACAATAAACTCCTATGCAAACTGCACTGGAATTTATTCAGGTGCTCTAATTGCATGTGTAGATGCCCCCACCCCCCCACTTTGTCTCACAGTTGTCCCTGTCAATTTGGGCACTGGGGCAGGCTGAGGACAGATTTCAACAATATTGGAAAAAAATGGTTTTGAATAAAAAGAAAATTATGACCTGCTCTTGGATTAATCTAAACTTGCCTTCACCTTTGCCAACTACTAAGAGACACTTGCAGGTATTTTCATACGCATGTTAATTGGAGAATGTGATTGCTTGCACCCTTATAATTTTTATTGCTTTGATTTGGTTAATTAATGAAATGTTCAAGCTAATTAAGCAAAATCTGTTTTCTGTCAACTGGAGGCAAACAGCAAATGAATAAAAAATGTCATGTTTCTGGCCATATTTATTTTCTCACAGTAGGTTTATACTGACTCTGGAATGCAGCTGGAGATCTGTTTTCTTGAGTGGTCTCTATTCCTTTTTATACTCTCATTGATAAGAGGCACATAAATGATGATGTGACTATTTTGTTTCCTTGCAAAAATTATTTGATAGGTAGCACATTTACACCCTGCAATTAAATATCTACAAATGATAAGTAGGGACCTACCAAATCGCAATGTTGCGGATTTTGTGAAATACAGCATTGCCTGCAAACTCTGCAGGAAACAAAATAGAAGAAAACGTACAAAAAATAAAATGCTGGCTTCCCAGAGGGAGTCAGCAGTCCTCAGGGCACTGTGGCAGCCCACCAAGGTGGGGAAGGGGTGGTGGGGCTGCCTGCTTGAAGGGCTACCAGCAAGATGACTATAGATGTAGATGCCTCCTCCTCTCATGGTGTTTTGAAAGAAAGGTCTGACCTCTCCTTGGTGCCTAACTCAAGATTCCTAGCTCAAGATGCAGATTCAAAACTATTCTGAGTAGAAAGGTAGCCTTCCTGCATAGTAAGAAACCGAAATCCTACAGAGGGTTAAAGCTTCAGATACATCTTTCTCCTCAGCATTTCCTATTGGCAAGCCATGCAAAAGAATGGCAAATTTGAACTGACCCAGTGCTATATTTTTAAATACCAACAAAAAATAGTAGAGTGCTTTTATAAAATATTTACTTAAATAATTTTACTCATTGCTGAATAAAAGATGATGCCCCCAATAATTAGATTCTAGATATGGAAAAACTATAATTTTGTCATAATTTTCCAGGTATAAAATCTAATTATTGAAGGTTTGCTTTGAATTTATCCCCCTCCCACTGCTACAGCAGGGAAAATAAATCTGGGGAGATCAGGTGGCTCCCTTGCCCTCCGTCCCTTCCCTCTTCTTCCCCCTGCCTTATTTTCAGACCCTCCTCTCCTTGCGGAAATGGAAGTGAGGAATAAATTAAAAAAAAATTGACCTTGAAATAATCATAACTTGCTATGTAAGCAAATCAGTACAGGTACTCATAGATTTAGTTCATCCAGAATTGATTAATTTAACCTTTTTTGAAACTGCTACAAGTTTTAGCACATATTTTAAACACACTTTTAAACAGCACTTATGTATCTACATATAGATAGTACAAATTGTGCACATCAACATGTGCCCCTACAGCGCTGTTGTTACTGCGCCACCATTTAGTAGTTCTACATGTACTTTTGGAAGTACTAAATGATGGTGCAGTAAGAACCCATACTACACCATGTCAGTGGTATACGGTTATTTTTAGAAGCTATGTCACCATATATAGCTGCAGCATTATGGTTTGTGCCTCTCAACTCAACATTGCCATAGCATCACGTGTCCACTATGCAAGAAATTAGTTAAAGCCAAAAGACTCATGCTTTACCATAAAGCTGATTAGGCTGGGCCTCAGCATAGTCAACAGTGTTTCAAGCTATGGTGACCTCACAGCTCAGCACTGCTCAGTACGTGTGTATACTCCAGATCTCCCCACAAATGATCCATGTGTTAATTAGCCCTCCACTCAAGACTGGAACTAGGTGTTCTTGTCACGAGTCCTGGGATCCTATAAAAAATTATATGCAGATGAGAGGCACAGGGCCACCTGGTCCAGGTCCACCTCGTGGAAGGCAGGTCCCCATTAATCATATGTAATAGCTTGAGAGAGGAGGTAACAGAGGCATTCTGGGTGAACTGTTTGGGGCCCCATTTGGTGATGTTTGCCAGGCATTTAAAGTTGATGAAGAAACAGGAATAATTGGAAATGGGAAAGAAATGCATAGCTCAGCTGTGGGAGTAAATACTAAGTCAAAATTTATTCAGTGTAGTAGTGGCTCTCCACGACTTGAAAAAGTCAGCACTGAGGGGGACTCTATGCAATGGGCTTGCTTGTGTAAAATACTATATATGATACTTAGAAGAATTGCTCCTTGGGTTAAGGGCAAACAAGACTTGGGGCATCTGAACCCCAAAATCTCTGGGCTTTGGGCTTGCATGTAGGATGCCTACCACAGATTTAGGAGTAAGATACTTGCAGATGGTAATACCACATGGACCTAAATGACTGAGCTTTGCTCAGCTGATGGAATTTGGAACTCAGTTGATTAATTTGACCTGAGACATGAAATTAAAAAAAAAAAATCTATCCTTGCCATACCTATCAGCATGTTTGCCCAACATGGGCTACATGTTTTATGATCATGCTCAATTTTGGCTGCATTTAATCACCTTCATAGCCGGCTTTCATTACTGAGCAAATAGAAGATTATTTAATGAGGTTTCTTAGTATGCAATTATAAGATAAGGGCTTTCCACCCCCATGTGGATTGTGGGGAAAAAACTCATGGGGATCCAGATGACAGAACCTAGGATCAATGAACTACAAGCCATGCACTGGAAAAGCCCATGTAAGTACTAAGGGGCTTGATTGGCATCAGGACAGGGGGGCACCAAGGGTATCCATCGGAGGGCTCAAGTGTCTCTATACTAATGCTGGGAGCATGGGAAGCAACGAGAAGGAACTCACACACCTGCTTGCAAACAAGAACTTTGACTTAGTTGGGCTAACTGAAACCTGGTGGGCCCCTATCCACGATTGGGCAGTAAGCATTGAGGGTTATATGCTGTATGGATGTGATAGATAAGGGAGAAAAGGGGGAGGGGCAGTGGCAATGCGTAGGGTGTGCACGGGGGTGCACGTACACACCCTGAGAGTGCTGGTGCATCCCCTCACAGCAGCATTCCCTGCTTAGGCAGCGGGCAGGGGGGGCAGGCGGGAGTGCTGGTGCCACCCCTGAAAGTGCCAGCTAGGGAGCAGGGGTGCCAGGAGAAGCACCGCTGGCACTTCCAGGCATGTACCTGGCTTTTCCAGGCACGCCACTGGCACTTCTGGGCAGTGTTCCCTCTTAGAGCCGGTGCGCAGACCAGCTGCGGGGGGAATTCCCCCCCCAACCTGGTGGGTGCGATCAGCTGTGGGGGGACCCCCCCCCGTCACTGACTGTCTGCAAATGCCCCCCTGGTTCAGGAGAAACCAGCTGCCCATGGCAGGGGGAGGTGTTGTCCTCTATGTTAAGGAGCAATATACATCTTCCATAATCAAAATGGGATCAGAGGAGGGGCAAATTGAGGTATTGTGGGTCAGAATAAAAGGGGGTCAGGGAGCAAGGGACTTGGTAGTGGGGGTCTACTACAGGCTGCCACATCAGGAGGATGAGCTGCATCTGGAATTCTCAAGACAGCTCTCAGAGGATGTACGGTCAAGGGATGTGGTTGTCATGGGTGACCTAAACTACCCAGACATCTGCTGGGAGAAGTAGTCACCTAGATCCAACCATTCATGCAGGTTCTTGACCTGCATACAGGACTTTCACCTAATGCACGAGGTATACGATCCCACTAGGGGAAACACCTTACGGGACTTGGTGTTGGCTACAGGGGATGACTTGGTGGGGGATCTACAGACACAAGGTAACCTAGGGAACAGTGACCATCAATTGATTAAATTCTCTATCTGGCATAAGGTGGAAAAGATAACCAGGAGGGCAGAAGTGCTAGACTTCAGAAAGGCTAACTTCAGTGTGCTCAGGAGATTACTTAGTGAGGAACTGAAGAACAGGAACATTGGTGAGATGGGAGTCCAGGAAGAGTGGTTGTTCCTAAAGGGAGCAAACCTTTGGGTGCAGAAGGAGACAATTCTACTGTGTAGGAAAGGGTGCGAAGGGGCCAAGAAACTCTCTTGGCTGAACAGGGAAATCCAGGAAAGCCTGGGGCAAAAAAGAGGCATATAGGCTGTGGAAGCAGGGGGTAGCTACCAAGGTGGAGTATACCTACTTGGCCTGCACTTGCAGGGAGGCAGTTAGAAAGGTCAAAGCAGAAATGGATCTCAGGTTGGCAACCAAAATTAAAGACAACAAAAGGTCCTTCTTCAGGTATACAGGGAGTAAAATGAAGGTGCAGGGTAACATAGGACCCTACAGGACAAACTAGGACAATTAGTGACAGATGGGGGGACAAGGCTGAGCTCTTCAATGAGTTTTTTGCTTCTGTATTCCTGAACATGGATCAAGACAAATCTCCCATTTGGATCATAGACAGGCACAAAAGGGACACCAGCCCACCAACTGTTAGCACTGACTTGGTGAAGAGGCACTTGCAAGGACTGAATGTGTTTAAGTCAGCAGGCCCAGATGATCTTCATCCAAGGGTGCTGAAGGAATTGGCCAGTGTCATAGTAAAGCCACTGGCACGGATGTTTGAGCACTCATGGTGCTCAGGTCACGTCCCAGAGGACTGGAAAAGGGCCAGTGTGGCTCCTATTTTTAAGAAGGGGAGGAAGGAGGATCCAGGTAACTATATATTGGTTAGTTTCACCTCTATCCTTTGGGAAACCTTTGAAAAAATTATTAAGGATCACAGTTGTGGGAGTCCAGCAGGAAAAATAATGTTTAAGGGCAACCAGCACAGATTCATAGCAGATAGATCCTTCCTGCCTGACCTTGTTTGTTTTTATGACCAGGTCACAAAATGCTTAGATGCAGGAGTCAAGGCAGATGTCATTTACTTGGATTTCAAGAAGGTCCTCGACATGGTATCTCATCCTATTCTCATAAATAAACTGAACAGCTGTGACATAACTGATTACACGGTGAGGTGGGTTGCAAATTGGCTTAGGGGTCACTTCCAGAGAGTGGTGGTGGATGGGTCAGTATTGACCTGGATAGATGTGGGCAGTGGAGTTCCACAAGGCTTGCTCCTTGGACCTGTGCTGTTCAATGTTTTCATCAGTGACTTGGATGAGGGCGTGGAGAGCACTCTGTCCAGATTCGCAGATGATACCAAATTATGGGGTAAAGTTAACAAACTAGAGGGTAGGGAATGAATCCAGGCAGATCTGGACAGGTTGGAAAAGTGGGCAGAACAGAATAGGATGCAGTTCAACAAAGACAAGTGCAAAGTGCTGCACCTGGGCAAAAAGAACCACCGACACACTTATAGGCTGGGGGAGGACCTTCTCAGCAGCATAGCAATGGAAAGGGATCTTGGAGTCATTGTTGACACCAAGATGAACATGAGTCGTCAAGGTGATGAAGTGATCAGTAAAGCTAACTGCACTTTATCATGCACTAGCAGGTGCATGATGAACAGGTCCAGGGAGGTGATACTTCCCCTCTATGCAGCATTGGTCAGGTCACAGTTGGAGTATTGCATCCAATTTTCGGTGCTGTACTTCAAGAAGGATGTGGACAACCTTGAGAGGGTTCAGAGGAGGGCCACTCGTATGGTTAGCGACCTACAGGCAAAGCCCTATGAGGAGAGATTAAGGGACCTGAATCTCTTCAGCCTCTGCAAGAGAAGGCTGAGATGTGATCTTGTGCCTGCCTACAAATTCATTGCGGGGGGGGGGCAGCAGCAAGGAATAGGTGATGTTCTGTTTACCAGGGCACCCCTTGGAGTAACTAGGAACAACAGCCACAAACTGAAGGAGAGCAGATTTAGGTTAGACACCAGGAAGAACTTCTTTATGGTAAGAGTTGTCAGAATCTGGAATGGCCTCCCAAGGGAGGTGGTGCTCTCTCCTGCCTTGGGGTTCTTTA
The DNA here is from genome assembly GCF_000455745.1 of Alligator sinensis. Classification (NCBI taxonomy): domain Eukaryota; kingdom Metazoa; phylum Chordata; order Crocodylia; family Alligatoridae; genus Alligator; species Alligator sinensis. Next base: position 54,357 of record NW_005843173.1, read on the forward strand.
AGAGGATGCTAGACATGCACCGGGCTGGGGTCATCGAACCCCAGTGCTTTTTTCTGCACAGGGCAGGGGGTTGGACTCGATGATCTATTGAGGTCTCCTCTGACCCAAATATCTATGAATCATTTTGTATTTGAGTAAATATGGTAATCTGAATTTATCTCCCAAATGGAACAGGCTGCATTGTATGAAAAGCAGAGTTCTCTCAATAGAATTTTTTTTTTCCTTTTGCCCTCACTGATACAATGTTACTTGCCAATCTGATCAGATATAGCTAATTGTACTCTGGGATTTTCAATCTAGAATGGACAAAGGGAGCTCCTTAGCTCGGTGCTAGGTGAGAAGTATTCAGGCAAAGGACATCATACAGCTCCTGAGTCTGTAATGCATATCATTTCTGCAATGTGGGTATTACCTGCTGTGACTCAATGTTTTTGGATACAAGAAGCAGCTCTCACTTAGTCCACCCACTATCATTTGACATTTATTGAATAAGTGACAGATACTAATAACTACTTAATACACTGTTTCTTTATCATATTATGACAGAAGAGACAATAGATACTTATAATGATATAACTTTGCAGAAAACACTACTTTCCATCATCTGATGCATGGTGTGATAGGTCAGAAAAAATAATAGCAGTGTCTGCTGTTCTCTGTAACTTTTCAGTGGAGGCTGGATAATGGCTGACCCTCTTCTCCCCAAAAACATTCTACATTAATTGATATGATTCTGAGTTCAAGAATTTGGATCCTTTTACTTTTTGTGCACATGGATTTCACTTGTGTTATTGAACTGTGTTGATGAGATACGAGGAGCTGATTCATCCTTGAATTACTTTTATTTTATGCCATTGTAACTTGGTTGATATCAATGGAGTAATGCCACCGTCAAGCTAGAATAACTTGATTTGAATTTTTTACCATCAACCAAAGACAGACACTGGGAAAAATTTTCTGTTCCCAAAACCATTTTCAATGACCTACCACAGAAGAAAGCAGCTTACAAAAATGTTTCCCAACTAGATTTTGGAACAAACAGCAGGGTTATGCTTTCTTGAGCTCTGACTTACTTTTGGGCATGTGCATTTTAGTGGAGGTTTTCAACAGGAGTTGAATCATCTTGATTCTCCAACCTGGAACACTAAGGACTTGTCTAAGCTTTACCTCAAGGGGTGGATGGATCATATGTAGGCAGGGCCGTCCCTGGATGGGTGAATCGGGGAGACCGCCCCCCACCCTGCGCTTTGGGGGACCCTGCAGCAGTGCTGTATAGGCCCTGCCACGGCTGCCACTCACCACAGCTGAAAGCCGCTGGCTCTGGCTGCTCAACCCCTCCCTGCACAGGCTTGATATGCCCCGGGCCCCGCACACCCTTAGGGACAGCTCTGCAACATCCACAAGCTAATTTTAATCTAGTTCTTTTGGGTGCTACTAACAGTGTAGCTGCAGCAGCACAGGTTAGATGAGTCTGTCTACGAGTCTTCAAGCTTACTGCACTAGCAAGCCTGTGTGGATGCCCATGCTATTATGGCTACAGCATTACCAATACCAGATAGGTACCAATGGTAGGTCTGATAAGTCTGTGTGTCAGACTGTGGTGCAGATACGTTCTGAACCACTTGCTGCCAACAAATTAAGGACATCTACACACATGCTCCAGGGTATGTGTGTGTGGGGGGTGCTTTAATTAGAGTGGCTCCAGGTTATGTTCTAATTAAAGCACCCAAAGAGTCACATGTATCCACTTCCTGGGGTTTAAAATGGTGGCGGGGGTGCTTGAACTAAAGTTCATTCAATGACCTTTAGTTCAAGCACCCCCATCACCATTTTGAAGTGCAGGGATGCTGAATAGATGTGACAGAGGCTGCTGGATCAGGTTAATTACCATGTTCCAGCAGACTTGATTAATCAAATCTGCTCTAATGTGTGCTAATTAGTATGCACTGGAGCAGACGTCCAGCATGGGTATAGGTGCCTTAAGTGATTGTAACAAGACTAGCTAGGCCATTATCGTGTACTTAAAAAAAAATCCTATACCAAGATTGCCATCTGTTACATTGGATTAGGTTGATATTGGTTACTGTGTAAAACTGGTAAATGGCTGGGAGACTATTGGAATATTCAGAGTTTAATTCTGAGAATATATTAAATGCTGATAATACAGAAAAGAAATAATTTGGGCTGGAAAAAATAAATATTAGTTGAGGTATTTTAATAAATGGACTATCTATAATATTCTTCACAATAACTTTAGTGAAAACTGTTTAAAATTTCTTAAATGTATAAAATGATGAAGGTTTATAAAAAAGGCTAACCAAAAAATGCACTGTATAATTTGTCAACCTTCACAGCAGTTTTAAGTCAGTTGCCATAACAACAAGAGCAACATTTCATTATCATCACATTCATCAGTAATTCTTTTGACATTTTAATATATAGTAACTTTAAAAAATGTTTAGTTTTAAACTTCCACTCAAATGTCTACAATTTAGTCACTTTTCTTTCTTTCTTTTCCTTTATGATACACAAATACAATGATTAAGCACTACTTGAAATATTACTAGGACATATTACATGTAAAATATTGTATTTTGGTTGAATCTAGGTTATAAAATAATATTAAATATTATATACATGCACATATGTCTCACAAACAGAATGCTTGATGGACTGGTGTGATAAAAGTTTTAGTAGAATGAAAAAGGTATGGAAATTAGTATACATATTTATTACAAAGTTAATGAGTAACACAAATACTTCCAAATAAATAATGCTGACTGAAACACCAGTTTTCTGTTGCATAAAGACTTCTGTATTTTTTAAATTACATTTAAATTAGAAATTGCAACAAAATATCATTTTCTATTAAGTGAAATTTCTGGGGAAAAAATCATAGAAATACCCAAGCAACTTTAATGAAGTGCTTCATTTTGATAACGTTGAAAATTCTTTGTTTCAAGGTTTTGGCATCCATAATCACAGTCCGCTCTTTGGTGAGAGAGGCAGTGGTTTGCTGGGAAGAGACAGCCTCCACCTCACTGCACTGGGAAGAAGGCTCTTCTCAGCCAGAATGGCTGACCTGCTTGACCAAGCTTTAGCTGCCTGGCTTGCCAAACTTTAAAACAAACCCCGCCGGGGGTTGGGGGGACTACAGCCACAGCAAGCACACTGGGCAACTTTTGCAAATCCAGCAGGCTAAGGCACTCAAGGGAACCCACCCCTACCTCAGCCCTGGAACGACATGTGGGGAAGACTAGGCCCTCCAATGGGACACTTACATGCTTGTACACCAATGCCAGGAGCTTGGGGAATAAACAGAAGGAACTGGCCCTCCTGCCTGAACAAGAATGACTATGATCTCATAGGGATAACGGAGACCTGGTGGGACTCCACCTATGACTGTGCCATGGGTATAGATGGCTATACCTTGTACAGGAGAGATTGGTTAGACAAAAGGGGTGGGGGTGTAGCTCTCTATGTCAAGAAAAGCTACACTTCCCTGCAAGCCAACACTGGCATCCAGGGTGGACTACTGGAGACCCTCTAGGTTAAAATCTGTGGTGAACACGGCACAGGGGACACAATGGTAGGAGTCTGCTACAGACCTCCTAATCAGGATCAGCAGTTCGACCAGGAATTCACCAAGGAACTGGCTGAGAATCCCGGTGTATGGTTTGCATCAGAGACTTCAACTACCCAGACATCTCGTGGGAAGAGCACTCAGCCAAATCCGAACAGTTGCAAAGCTTCCTCACGTGTGTGGATGAGCTCTGACTTAAGAAGTCTATGGGCAGACAAGAGACAAAGTGCTGCTCAACCTGGCAATGGGGGATGATCTATTCAGTGACTTAATGATTGAAGGGAAGCTGGGAGACAGTGACCACGAACTGATCACATTCACTATCCACCATAAAGCTGTCAAGTCAGTCAGCAATGCAGAAGTCCTCAACTTCAGGAAAGCTGACTTTGACAAGCTCAGGAGACTTGTTGGCAAGGTCTTAAGGGACCACGACACAAAGGGGAGGGGAGTCCAGGATGAGTGGTTGCTTTTCAAGGGAGCGATCCTGAAAACCCAAGCAATGTTTATCCCATCTTGGAGGAAAGGTAGTGAAAGGGCACAGCAGCCCCCTTGGCTCTGCAGGGAACTTGTGGACCTCCTGCGTCTAAAAAGAAAGACCTATAAAGAATGGAAGACTTTGAATGGAAGACTCCCACCTCAAAGGAGGAGTATTCTGCACTGGTCTGGACCTGTAGGGAGAGAACCAGGAAAGCCAAGGGTGCAACTGAACTCCAACTGGCTACACGTAGCAAAGACAATAAAAAGTCCTTTTTAGATATGTGGGAAGCCAGAGGAAAAGCAAGGGTAACATTGGACCCCTGCTAAACCAAATGGGACAACTGACAACTGACACCCAGGAAAAAGCCAACCTGCTTAATAGGTGTTTTGCACTGGTTTTTCACCAGCTCCAAGGGATGGCCCTGCTCAATACAGTGCGGGACGACCAAGGTGAGGGAGAACTGTTCCCCTACATCAATGTAGACCATGTGAAGGAACACCTTGAGAGGCTTGACACCTTCAAGTCAGTACACCCCAGGGTACTTAAGGATCTGACAGGCATCATAGCTCAGCCACTGGCATGGATCTTCCAGAACTCCTGGTGCTCAGGTGAAGTGCCCAAACATTGGAAGAAGGCCAATGTGGTACCTATCTTCAAGAAAAGGAGGAAAGTAGATCCGGGGAACTAAAGGCCTATCAGCCTGACCTCTATCCCAGGGAAGATCTTGGAAAAGATTATTGAAGAGACCATTCTTGACAAAGTGGCTGATGGCAACATCCTGAGGGATAGCCAGCATGGGTTTGTTGGGGGGAGGTCTTGCCTGACCAATCTCATCTCCTTGTATGACCAGGTGACATATCACCAGGACAAGGGAGAAGAGATTGACATCATATATCTTGATTTTAAAAAAGTATTTTATCTGGTGTCCCATGATCTCCTCATGTAAAAATTGGCCAACTGTGGTTTGGGCTACATCACAGTCTGATGGCTGGGGAATTGGCTCTAAAGTCAGACCCAGAGAGTGGTAATAGATGGAAGTAAATCACCGTGCGCTGTGACCAGTGGGGTCCCCCAAGGTTCTGTCCTTGGGTCTATACTCGTTAACATCTTTATTGATGGTGTAGACATTGGTATCAGAAGCAGACTGGCCAAGTTCGCTGATGACCCCACACGTAGGGGTAAAGTGTCCACACCTGAGGCCAGGATGGTGATCTAGGCCGACCTTGACAGGCTCAGGAAATCGGCGGACGAAAACCTGATGGCATTCAACACTGAAAAATGCAAAGTACTCCACCTTGAGAAAAAAACCCCGCAGCATACTTATAGGCTTGGCAGTGCTACACTTGCTAGCACCACGGCTGAAAGGGACTTAGGGGTCATGACTGACCGCAAGATGAATATGAGCCAGCAATGCAATGTCGGAGCTGGTAAAGCAAGCAAAACTCTGGTTTGCATCTATAGATGTTTCTCAAGCAAATCCCAGGATGTTATCCTCCCGCTGTACTCAGCCTTGGTGAGGCTGCAGCTGGAGTACTGGAATACTGCATCCAATCCAATACAATGTAAAAAGGATGTGGAGAAGTTTGAGAGAGTCCAGAGGAGAGCCACGCACATGATCAGAGGGAAGGAGAACAGGCCTTATGAGAGGCTGAGAGCCATGGGACTCTTCAGCCTGGAAAAGCACAGGCTCAGGGGGGACCTGGTGGCTGCGTATAAGTATATAAGGGGTGTGCATCAGGATCTGGGGGAATGCCTGTTCACCAGAGCGCCCCATGGGATGACAAGGTTAAACAGTCACAAACTCCTCCAAGACCATTTCAGGCTGGACATAAGGAAGAACTTCTTTACTGTTCGAACCCCCAAGGCCTGGAACAGACTGCCTCCAGAAGCGGTGCAAGCACCTACTCTGGACTCCTTTAAGAGACATTTGGACGTTTATCTTGCTGGGATCCTCCGACCCCAGCCAACTTCCTGCCCCTGGGGCAGGGGGCTGGACTCCATGATCTTCCGAGGTCCCTTCCAGGCCTAATGTCTATGAAATCTATGAAATCAACTTTATAATAAAGGAGTAGAAATCATAACATCAAAGTGAACTGCTATGGCCTTATCAAAATCAAAGTATCCAATATTTTTTCCTGTTAAAATTTTGGATAAAATCTATACATTGTTATATTTGTTTAGTTTTGTTAAATTGGCATTTGTATAGAATAGTGTTCCACTGGAAAATCAGCCACCAAATTTGTACCAATAAATCTTTACACCTCCTACACTTCTATGTATCCTGTCAGAGGCATATACCTGTTTGCTACTGAAAATACATGTGGTTTTTAAAAAAAGACTGTTTAAGACAGCATCAAAAAGATTTCCAGAGAGACTTTTGTGATCTCTATGCTATAAATCCAGCTGCCTTCATAGTTACAGTTCTGTTTCTCCAATTACTTGCATACAGACTCACTGCTGTACCCATGCAAATTGTTTTAGAAGTTAATGGGGTTGTGTGTGCGTACAATTGCTTCCAAATGAAGAGACTTTAGATGGAGCTGCAAAAAGTTCTAAAAAATTATCTAAAAGATTATTTTTGCGACTGAAAATGTCAGAACTTTAAAATTCACTGCCCCAGGGACTTCAAGCACAGAAGCAAGTACTGTGTCCCACTGGAGAGCTGCCAACACCTCCTTTCCAATAAAATCCAGCTCCTCTTGAGAACCCTTCAGGCTTAAGAGATCAACAGTTTTAAAATACGACACATTTTTAAGGTATAGAGAAAGAATTCCAGCTTCAGGATCAACTCTTGGCCACACTGAACCTTGAGCTGTTGTAAAAGTTTTGGAGAGATGATGTGTGTTGTGAATAGGCAAGGGTTTCCAAAAAGTGTACCCTACTGTTGCATGGCATAAATCTGTATTGGGTAGCTTTTGTGAATTTGAGCTGGAAATAAGTTGTCCTTAGCAAAATTCATTGCTTTTAAACTAATTTTGTGATCGGCCTCTATGTACCCGCATACATATAATTTGCCAACATAAGTTTACCTCTCTGTATCTTAATCTTTGGCTTTTCAGCTTGGGAAAGAAATGTTCATTGCTAACATTTCAAGTGCCCTTTATACTTAGAAACAGTAGGCATGTCTACATAGTACAGTATAGGGCTGCACCCTTGCTAATAAGCAGTGCTTCCCAGCAGAACTATTAAACATTTATGGAGTGTCACACTAACATGGCTAATTAAACTAAGGCATCTCTGCACAGTACTCTGATATGCCATGTGGAAATGATCTAGTTGGGGGTGGTCCTACTTTGAGCAGGGGGTTGGACTAGATGACCTCCTGAGATCCCTTCCAACTCTAATTTTCTATGATTCTACGACCCTGGTACACAAGCTAGCACATTCATAGCTAGTAGGGCTGTGCGAAATTTTGCCAGGTGTTTTGTTTTGACACTGTTTTGACTTGTTTCAAGCTTGAAAGAGAGAAATCAAAATGAAATGAAAGGTTTCCAAACAGTCTTGAAACAAAACGAGGGCACTCAAAACGTTTCAAAAGTTTTGAGTTTTGAAGGTAGGCTTGCTTGCAGGGCAACAGAAACTAAGGAGAGGGAGGGGGAAAAGGGGGAAAGGAGTGCTCTCATTATTGACTGTGTAGCTGGCCAGTGACTGTGATCCTTCCCTGATGTCCCTTCCAATCTCAGCTATCTGGGGGAGGGACGGAAAAACAGCTGCACCTTAACACACATATACACACACACACACAGTAACACAATTTTGCTTGTCAGCAGTTTGAGGTGAAGTTTCCCAGAAACCCCTACACCTATCTCCTAGAAACTTGACTGGTTTCATGGTCGCAGAAGGGGCTACCATCCCTGCAAGTTTCATCTGAATCAGGCAAGAAAAGACAGTTATGGGCAGTTTCATGCTTCCCCGTTATAGCCTAAGGGCAAAACATCAAAACAGCATCAAAACAGTGAAATAGTTTTGACTAAATGAAACAGAACAGTGATACTGAAACAAAAATGAAACTCAAAATGAAACACTGTTCCATTGAAATGGCAAAGCGGAAGTCGAAAAGAAATGATGCTGTTTTGCACAGCCCTAATAGCTAGCTCTAGGTATCTGCAAAGAACTATATTGTACTGTGTAGATTTTTCCAGGGACTCCAAAAGTACATTAAAATGTTATGACCCTGTTAATCTCTAAAGAAATGTTGTTACTTGTGCTACTTTTTTGACTGTTAGCTGCTAAATGGTTTCTTTTTAATTATAATAGGAGGACTGAGAAAGCGACAATTTCATATTTGCTGTGATGTAGCCTCAAGCCTATAGAAGGCACTTGATTTTGTGCTCCACTAGGAACACCAGCAAAGGTTGACTCTGTTAGCTTCTCTCCCTCAGTTTATAAGGATTTCTATCTTAAATTAATTCTGTGTGAGTCAGTATTCACTGAGATATTTCCCTATCTGCAACGCCTAGGTACATTTACCCTGCCTCAGAGCAGATGATGGACTAGGTTACCTCTCTGCTTCCTTAGTTCTAGTGCCAGATGGGGATTGCCTGGTTCTTGGTGTAAGGGTTGCCCTAATATGGGGCTTAAGTAGGGTAAGTGGACTGCAAAACTTGGGCTGGGCCTTTGTAGAGGGGTGGAACTCACTGAAGGGGCACAATCTGCCTACAGTGGTCCATACAGGAATACTTTTTTTTAATATATTTCAGACATATTTCTCCTCCCTATAACAACACATGTTGCAGCTTTTATTATGTGAAAAGTGCCACCGTCGGTACCTATCTGTAGAAATATTTTCTAAATTAGGAAGCAAGGAAGGAAGGAAGGCTTTTTTCAGTAAAAGCGTCTTCCTCAATCTTTTTCCCTCTAATCTTTTCTTTGGACTGCTTTACCTCAGTTTTGTTGGGGCCTAATTTTACATTCTTCAATCAAGTAAAGCTCTATTTGACTTTAATTGGATTGTGTCTGAGCAAGGTCCATTGGATAAGGGCCAGATCCTCACATGGCACAGAACAGTGCCCCTCCATAGAATTTAATGAGCTGCTCTAATGTACACCAATTGAAGGATTTGAGCCTAGGAATTTACTCTTGCTTTATAATGCTAATATGCTAAAATGGGACCTGTAAGAACTAACACACTGCATCACAGTGACTTTTTAATAAGATACCACAGCAGATGCATAAGCAGGAAAAAAGCAAGTGTTTGGAAGACTGATTTTATTTATAATTCTTGGTTGGTGTCCAAATCCAAGGCATTTCTCTTCTAGTTTTTCCCCTTGTATACATCTGTTCAGATCCAGAAATCACAAACAATTTTGCACAAGATAAACCATTATAAGGAGAGGCAGGCTGACAGGTTTTCACCTCCTAATATTCCTATTTTTTCTTTGTCCCCTACAGAATTATGGGGCATGATCCTGCAGCTTTTGTTCTCAAATACACCCAGTGAGCCTAATTTAATGGAGTCACACAAGTGTGAAACTGAACTAACACAGTGGTCAGTCAGTAGAACCATCGGGGTCTTGTCTGCATCGGGAAATCACGTCTTAGAGCAAGTGCTGAGATAACCCCCTTGTCCAATCATTATTACCAGTGAAAAGGTAGCATAAAACGTTGCTATATCAGAATAGTACTACTGTGTAGGCTCTTTGTAATATTTTGCAAATTAAAAAGTCAGCCCTCTACACAGGGACAATTATGTTTAACATTGTATCAAACAACTCATGGTTGACACTTCTTTTTGAAGTGAAAACTGATTTTCTGACTAAACAAAAATGCTTGGGAAAGAATCTTCTTTCTGTGGAAAATTAAAAATCTGAGCACTCCGATCCTGAAGCAGTTCAGTTTTGAAAGGCCACCATGGTGCCTCTTGGGTGCTGTAGCCCAGGTGTCTCATGCTCACATTCTCTTCTAACGGCCATGTTATACAACTGTCAAGATTAACTACCACCTGTCACTAAGAGAGGAAGAGACCATGGGTACCTGAGGGAAGATAAAGTCTGACCAAGGAGGAGAAATGGAACATAAGACACCCAAACTACCCTCACCAAGACACTGTACTGGCATTTTAGAATAAAAATATTTTGTTTCTTTGCTGGAAAAATGTGTCAAAAGAACCAGCTGACCAACTCTATGCTTAATCATGACATAAAACTATGTTAAACCTTGCACAATTCCTTAATGGAATGCATTAATGGAATTCTGCACTGCAGAGAAGCCCAAGGCATTCAAATGTGGTAATTATGGGGTGATATTCTGTATAATCTATGATCTGTGAAGGTCTGACTAGCACCTATTATCAGCAATGATCTAAAACAAAAAACTACTTAGAAATTATTAAAATAACACAGAGTGAGTATTTTGTGTCTTCGTGATTCGCTTGGGGAATACAGTAGAAGTATCATTGCCCTTTCTGGAGATTAAACAGGCAACAAGAGTACAGTCTTTAAAAAGCAGTTTTAATCAACACCACAGTTTAAGCCTTCTTACTGGTTCATATGACATTTTTCAAAATGCGGTTCATATTATGCCAAAAACTTGAGTATTAACAATTTTAAGCTTGATAGAAGATTAACCTGATTATACCAGCTTGATTTCTTAGTGGAAGAGTTTAAGGATCGCATTTGATTGAACTTTCTGAAATACTGAAAAAAGAAAAATTCCAAGGCAATGGTATTTTACACCACAAAAATAACTGTTTTTATCTGACAGCTTGGGCAACAGGAAATTTATTCTGGGGAAGTTATACTCTAGAGTTTGTTTTTTACACTGCTTCAGTCATGGTGATGTCCCCCATTTTAATTTAAAAAAAAATGTTGACAATATAATGTGAATAAGCCATTTCAAGTACCCTCTTATTTCATTACTCAAATGTATGAGTAACAGCTTTTATATCTGCACCATGACATATGTGCTAGCCCCAAACCAACATTTCTGTTTTATAACATGTACACACAATTTCCTAAAGATTCTTCTGCTCTTAAAACCATAAGTCATTTTTGTGTATTACAATAACTTTTAATACACCCTTAATCAAATGCAGTATGTGACATCTAGCCCTACCAAACTCAATGGGGAATTTGGCAATTGGTTTCAATAGGATTTCACCCTGTAAATCAGCTGGATTCCTTGGGTGTGGTTTGGGATAACTTTGCTTATTTTGATCAGTGCCCTATGAGCATTGAAATTGGCTGCGTTATAAGGCAGTGGTATGAAATGACAGAAGTTAACACAGCTTCCACAGTTTGTAAAAAAATACAATTGCTCAGAAAGGGAGACTTACAATCTCAGAGGGAATCTAGGAGAAAGCTGATAGTGTGACATGATCTTATTGAACATCTGTGGATGCATCTACATGACACCCTACATCACCGTAGCGAAGCACTATATCACCATACATTGCACTACGGCGATGTAGCGATCATGTGAGTCTATGCATGATCAGCAGCTATGTCAATGTAGTGGTGTACAGGTGAATATTGCACTGTGCTTTAGTACTTTCAAAAGTACTAAAGCATGGCACCATAGCAACATTGCTGTACGGTGATGAGTAGATGCCCCCAGTGTGGAGATAACAGATCTATTGAAGCACAATTAATGGTATAGTGGAAAGCTATATTAAAGTGAAAACCATAATACTAGTGCAATTCTCCTGCTTATGCTGAAGTGGGATCTGTGAAAACATGGGATTCCTGTTATGAAGAAGTTATAGTGTAGTTCCAGATTAATCAATTACAAAATAAAGAAGCAGAAGTAGGAATGATCAAACATCCAGGCAAAGCCTGGATATAAATTATGTACTAACACATCACAGACACGTGCGTGACTTCTGCATTATTACTCTACCTTCTCCATTCACTTATCTGAACTGGTTAAACTACAATGAACAAAATGGGTTAGAATTATGGGAATCATGAGGATTCCAGATGTTCTTTTATTTTTCATATCCCATTTTTTCTTTTCTTCTTTTTCTAATACCCTCCTACCCTTATTAATGAAAGCTGCATCAATATAGTGTTTAACAGCTGACAGACCAAAGGCTGTGGGTGGTTTTATTGGGACATTATATGTAAGTGAACTTTTTAGTACTTTTCTGATAGCTCGAGGTGCAGGGGAGGCATAAAGAAACAACAGTATGTATTAGTCAGTATACTTGGCATTTAGGAACTGACTGCATCGTGAGCTGAAGTGATCTGCCAGTAATCCATTCATTAGAAATCTCCTCAGATAATCCTCAAATCAAAGAACAGGTTTGGACTATTCTTCTATTATAGTAGTAAGTTGTGTCTTTCATCCTTTATATGAGAGAAACAATATGAAGAATGTGCATGGGTATAAATGGGCTCCAAATGACCATGTTTATTAAATATACACAAGTATAACAGGCCTAACAGATAGCTGCTTTGGCTAGATTCTGGCTGCTTCTATAACATAGAACACAGTAAGCACATCTACACGTGACATTTACTGCAAAGTTGACTAATTAACTATGCAGTAAATGTCTCAGCATTTACATGTGTGCCCCTATTAGGGTGCACAAACTAATAAACTCTGCAGCAGGGCAGGACATATAAATACAAGTCCTACCCTGCTATGGAGTTTTTTTGTGCACAGCAACGCACGTGTAGAGACTGACCTGGCTGGCTGGGGCATGAGGGTGCTTCAGTGCCAGGTCTGCCTTCCAGCCAGCCGCATACTGAAGCACACTTGTGCCCCAGAAAACCCCTCCACAACATGCTGAGCCTGGTTGGAGAAGCCCTGGGCTAGCAGGGGACCTCCCCTGGACCACCTGCCAGCCAGGGCTGCTGTGACCCAACCCAATATGCCTTGCTCCAGGCGCACATGCAAATGTGTGCCTGGGATCTTCCCAGGAGCAATAAACTGAGCAATAAACTCTGTTCCTACACGTTACAGGGGCATTTTAGGGCACTTGTGCATGATGGGGGTTTAATTCCCTAAACTGAAACAGTGGGTTTTTAACTGTGATGATTAAAAACCCACTGTTTCAATTTAGGGGGTTCTGTCACTGTTACAGCAAGGGGCCTAGTCCTCTTTTTTTTTGCAGAGCCTGCCCACCTCTCCTGCAGCCAGAGGGTGAGTTGCCGGCAGGCCCTAAGCTGTAGAGGCCCCAGTCCTTCCCTTCACAGTGGTGGCACACCCCGGGCAGGCTGTTAGCAGGTGGGTGCTGCCCCAGCTTGGAGGCAGCACCTGGCCTGATCCAACTGTTCCCCCAGCTCGAGTTGGGGAAGTGCCCGCCCATTAGCAACCCACCCAGATAGCCCCAGGCAGTGGCGGGGTGGGGTGCCACAACCATGGAAGGAAGGTCCTGGGCCCCTTGTAGCTCAGGGGCCACTTGGCCTGCCAGAAGCTCCTTCCCTAGCCATGGGACATGAGGGCAGGGGCAGGCTCTGCCTGCCTCTTCTGTGGCATGGGGGGTGGCAATCTGTCAAAAGGCTGCAGTATTACAAATAGCTACGTTGCAAATTAAACTACATGGGGATGAGGTTCAGTTTGCAATGTAACAAACTCATTTAAATCATAAAAAACCCTGTACATGTACAGCTTGATGCACTTAAACTACAAAACTGGTCAATTTTCATCACGTATACAACTGCCCTTAAGAGTGTAATTTGAGTTGGGCTGAGATGGCAGTGTTCTGATATGGATTATATTTAGCTTTCAGGTTCCAGGCTCAGTCAGGATGTTTACACTGGATTCAAGTGTCAAAACCTTAAAAATCTCGTGAGATTTCAACACTGTCTCACCAATAACAGAACCAAAAAAATATCCCTCCGTTCTAATTTTGGATCTGACTCAATCCCAAACCTTAAGAGCAAATTCAGGTCTGTGAGATTCAAATCCAGGGTCTCTTGACAGTCAAGGGTCTTGTCTGGGGCCGTCTCTGGAAATAATCACAAGATACTGGAAACACAAACTTAGGATCCAATATTCAGACACATTTGAGTTTCTGGAGAATATTTGAACACTTGTGGTGCACGGGCCAGGTCCCGGAGAACTGGAAAAGGGCCAATGTGGTCCCCATTTTCAAGAAGGGGAGGAAGGAGGACCCAGGCAACTATAGGCCAGTCAGTCTCACCTCCATCCTAGGCAAAGTGTTTGAAAAAATTATCAAGGCTCACATTTGCGAGAGTCCGGCAGGAAAAATTATGCTGAGTGGAAACCAGCACGGGTTCGTAGCAGGTAGATCATGCCTGACTAATCTAGTCTCTTTTTATGACCAGGTTACAAAACACCTGGACGCAGGAATAGGGGTTGATGTTGTTTACTTAGACTTCAGGAAGGCCTTTGATACGGTATCCCACACCATACTGGTAAACAAGTTAAGAGGCTGTGACTTGGATGACTACACGGTCCAGTGGGTGGCAAATTGGCTAGAGGGTCGTACCCAGAGAGTCGTAGTGGATGGGTCAGTATCGACCTGGAAGGGTGTGGGCAGTGGGGTCCCGCAGGGCTCGGTCCTTGGACCGATACTCTTCAATGTCTTCATCAGCGACTTGGACGAGGGAGTGAAGTGTACTCTGTCCAAGTTTGCGGATGACACAAAACTGTGGGGAGCAGTGAACACACCAGAGGTCAGGGAACAACTACAAGCAGACCTGGACAGGTTGGACATATGGGCAGAAAACAACAGAATGCAATTCAACAAGGAGAAATGCAAAGTGCTGCACCTAGGGAGGAGAAATGTCCAGCATACCTACTGCCTAGGAAATGACCTGCTTGGAGGCACGGAAGTGGAAAGGGATCTTGGAGTCCTAGTGGACTCCAAGATGAATATGAGTCGTCAGTGTGACGAAGTCATCAGAAAAGCCAATGGCACTTTAT